>NW_027150954.1:3116291-3277763 GCF_018691715.1 Phytophthora cinnamomi
CGGCATTGAAATTTATCAAGGCCGCTTGAGCTCGGGTTAACACCATTGTGCTGCTGGGGTGTGTGGCGAATTCGCTGCTGGAAGGAGGCGAATGTATTCTCCGCCTCAGTCGAATATTGGCCAGTGAGGTAAACTGCTATTTTGGTCCAATGACATCTGCAGAAGGACGAGCAAGCCTCGTGTGGTCGCTCGACCTGAAGCGTGCTCGTCAAAAGTTCGTCCGAGGCTTGGCAATGGCCACGTGCAAGGTGAAGACAGGTTGCCGCGTGGAGAAGACCACCGCTGAAGACTCCTGCGATGTTAGCGGTGCGAGCAGAGCATTCATAAGGTATGTCTATCCATTCTACTCGTGTCATTCGATGCTAAGGCTCGTTTGATCGGGTTGTGTGCAGCAAGCGTTGCTACAACGCGATTCTAAAGACGCAGCGCAAGGCCTTAGCGCAAGTAGTCCGAAAGAGAGTCCCCTGGCACAATGACTAAAGCTGCGCGCAGCTCTCGCACCGTCTTCTGGCGCGCAGTAAGGCGTGGCAACTGAAATCTTGGCTCAGAGCAACAATGGGGTGGTCAAAGCGCGATTGGTCAATAAACATTTTGATCAAAAAAACATTTTTAGTTGCTGCTACGGGCATTAATTTAACAACCCCTAATAGATAAAATTACGTCAGGAAACACCAATCGTGAGGTTCGAAATAGATTTCCCAAGGAAACCTATCTCAACGTAATTCCATTCAGTTAATCGTAATGCCCTTAAGCATTAAGACAGCTACAGCATACTAGACTTGAAAACTGGACCGTAAGTCTCTCTACACGCTCATGCTGTTGGGCGCACCAGCCAGCTTGCCCTTGACCGACGCGCTCACCGTTACGCCCGAGAAGTCCCAGCCAGACACCACCTTCGGGTTCGCCACGATGTCGTACAGGTTCGTGGCCGTGCCCTTGAGGCCGTTCACAGTCACGCCCTTGATCGTCACCTGGCTCGTGGGGGAGCCCGTGTAGCCGCCCTTGGCCTTGCTGTAGTCCGAGTGCATCACGATGGCGTTCTTCACGTTCGACAGCGTGTTCTGCACGTACTTGACGTCTGACACCAGGCCCTTCAGGCCGATGATGGTCTTGATGCGGATGCCGTTGTCGCTGTCAACAATGGTGTTGCCCTGCACCGTCAGGCCCTGCACGGTCGTGGACTGGTCCACGGCGTTGCCGCCCAGCGAGCCGATGGAGATGCCGTGGCCGCCGCAACAGTAGTTGTTGCTGAAGACCGTGTTGGTGCTCGACTGCATGGCCAGGCAGTCGTCCTGGTTGTAGATCTTGTTGCCCGTGATGGTGATGTGGTCGTTCTTGGTCAGGTCGAAGCCGTCCGTGTTCTTGGCGATGCCGTTGCCGGCGCGGTTGTCGATGGTCAGGCCCCTCAGCGTCGTGTCCTTGGACGTCACGATGCTGAAGGTGCGGAACGGCATGTTCTTGATGGTGAAGCCCGACACCGTCGAGCTGATGACGTTCTGCAGCTTGAAGAACACGGGGCGCGTGATCGACTGGCCCTGCTTCCAGTACCACATGCCCTGGCCGTCCAGGACGCCGGAGCCCTTGACCGTCAGGCTCGTGCCGCTCACGCGCACCAGCGGGCCCTCCCACTTCTGCGTGCCGAACGTCGTGGTGCCCACGAACTCGATGGTGGCGCCGGTCTTGGCCAGGCTCAGGTCCAGCGTGACGCCGGCGGGAACCGTCAGCGAGTCGATGACGATCGAGCTGCAGGACGCGATGGACGTGCCCTTCTTGTAGGTGCCCGTGAGGTGGCAGCCGCTGCTCGTCTTGGTCGTGGGCGACTGCTGCTGGGTCGGGTCCTGTTGTTGGCTCTGGTCCTGCTGCTGGGTTGGGTCTTGCTGCTGGGTCGGGTCTTGCTGCTGGGTGTAGTCGTCATCGGCCTCAACGACCGGCGCCTCCGTCTTAGACTTGCCCTTCTTGCCCTCGGCCTCCATGCGCAGCATGGGCGAGCCGTTGGCGGTCGTCGCGATCAGCGCGAACACGGCGAGCGCAGTGGTGAAGAACTTCATGCTGCTTTCGGTGGGTGCGCGGGTGGTGCCTTGGCGGTGAGGTGGGGAGACTTGTTTGCAGGAGCTTGCTCGCCTCGGTGCAAAATGCGAAGTGAGACCGAGCACCGCTCAGCGAAATGGAGCGCACTACGCTTGGGGCAGGGGGCCGTTAGTTCGCTCTGGTGTTCGAACGACTCGTTAGTAGTACATGTGCAAGCGTGGTCGCCGCATCAAGTTTTAGTCCCGGTCCAGCCGAGCATCAGGCGCACCCTCTGTCAGCGGCGCACCAACCAGCTGGGTCGATCGACCACCACCTGCCCTGCTGCTCAATCAGACACCTCGCGCGCCTTTGACCCGTTATTCGTCGGAGCTGCGCCGCGGGCGGTGAACGCGGGCGGTGAGCCATGATGTGCAGGCCCAAGTGCCATCGAGTGGGGCCTCTGCACTCGGACCTGGGCCCAAGTCCACAAAGGGTGCAAATCGACGAGATTGAAGGTCCGCCTCAGCGCAGCCAGCTCCAGCGTCGAACCGGGACATCTCGTGTCCGCGTGTGCGAGAGACCGACGGACGCTGTCAATTAGTCGACGTCCAGTCGCGGACTCACAGCAAGTGTTTTCGTCGAATCTAGCCGCTGGGCGCCCTTACGTAGTATTGAACTTGGTATTTGCAGTTTTGAAGTTGAGAAGGTTTAATCTGTACTTGTGTCAAATACTAAAATCAAAATGTACAGGCGTCCGACCCAGGGGCTACTCCACATCATTTGGGTCCGAATTAAGTGTCAACGGTGCAAATGCTGGTACGCCACCAAGACAAGTATTAACCTTGGGCCAACATGTTAGATCAAAATGACATTGGATGTAGCCTAGGCTACAGGAATCTTTACTTCGTTCTGTTATACATGAACCAAGTCATTGGCTGTTTTTCAATACTGCTGGTTAACTGGCAGGCAAATCGCACTCTTCAACTCTATGTTTTGAGATATGTCATACAATTTTATAATCTACTACATGTACTAATATAAACTACATTGCATTGTTACTTATATCTTACATTTTCCCAGTATTGAACTTAGAATTTGCAGTTTTGAAGTTGAAAAGGTGTACAGCGTGAGAACGAGTCACGTAACAATTAATAGTTGTTAATATTTCCGATGGTATCGGTTATTATAATTAATGAAAACATATCTTCCGCACATTAAAATAAGGACATAACAATATTATGTCCTTATTTTAATGTGTCGATGATGTTATCACGCTCTAGTCTGTACATCAAACCAAACCTTGTACGTTCATGTATCCCGAGGATCAAGAACACTGGCCGAAGCAATCAATAATCTGGAACAACAGTTACAGCTATATGACTGTGTGCTGTTTCATCAAGCTAAGGTCCGTGAAGCGAGCAATCGGCTACCGGTAGCGACTACTGCTGTACTTCCGAAAGCGCGTTGCCTCCAAAGCTTGAAGGTGACTGATTACATGAATGACTGTTCGGGAAAGTGTGGTGGTGAAAGACAAGCGTGGATGACATCGCGCCGGGCTCAGCTAGGCAGCAAAGTTCTTCTAAGTAGTCTGAGTGTCTACCAAAGGACAAGGGATCTGAAGTGAATGCAGCAGAGCAGAGGTAGTCATGTATTGGGGAGTACTGTATTACGGTACAGCACCGACTTCCTATCTCGTCTCTTTAAGACAGCCCCTAGGTATCCTCCCGACGTTGCCCGCGCACACTGTTCTAATAAAAAAATATTAAAACTAACAAACGTGGCTCACTGCTGTGCTGCGCTTTCCGTCCGTTCGCTCAAAGCCTTCCGATTGCACGCGCCGTACCTATTGCTGTCACCACGTCGCGCATGAAGAGCGGCGGCACGGCTGCATTCGTGCACGATCCAGATTAATTATGAGGCAATTTTAGTCTGGAACTAGCGACTAAACGACTAGCTAGTACAAGCACACAATAACGCGTGCTGGCGGAATGTCCCCCTGCCAGTGTTAGCCACGGACCCGCTGAAGTGAAGTAAGCTACCTGGGGGCATTTCCGATATCGGAGAGCTTGCCGTACAATGTATACATGCATGCATACGATACAGTACGGTACGCATCGAAAGCCGGATGCGGCTTTCCACACTATGGCAACCAAACACACAATCGAAGAGCGATCGAGGTTTCGAGCTCCATGTGCATGTGTTGAAGTCTACTGAAGTATTAGATATAAGTGGTGTCTCCAGGCTTATAAAGTGCAGTAAGGTAGCATGGGAGTACACACGCTGGTATTTTACCTAAGCTGAATGACTACTGGTAGCACGATTGAACTCGAATTCCAGTCAGCCCTATTATAGAAGCCCCACTGGCGGCAGCGCCTGCGCCTGAGTCACCAGCAGGCGCCGTCGACTTGCGAATGTCGTGTGGTTGAGCGCTGGGATGCAGATCGACGATCTGGGATCGTGGAGCGCGTTCGCGTCGACGACGACGACACCAAACCCACAAGCAAATGCGTGCGTGCGTGTGCCAGAGCACCGCGCCTTGGAGTGATAGCGCGTACAAACGTGTACATACATTTAACGGGCTATGCGTTGAAGTGGTCTTGCGGACTATTTACACGTTCATTCGACTAACTCAAATCGAATTGCCGACTCACGTAAGAGCATTCCCAGCTCCATGCGGACGGCGGTCAACATGATGCGGTGACACGAGTCCAATTTTTAGTTGTGCATGTGCGGCGTCCACCTGCTCCAGCCCCTCCCTCTAAAGTTTAGCCTCGACTGCACTGCGACTCGCAGTGCGAGGGCTGAGGCTCGTCTCGCTCTCAATCGCAATGCTGCGGGATCCTCGCTGCCATAAGGGCGCTGCAGCATGCCCAGCTGCTAGATTCGACGAAAACACTTGCTGTGAGTCCGCGACTGGACGTCGACTAATTGACAGCGTCCGTCGGTCTCTCGCACACGCGGACACGAGATGTCCCGGTTCGACGCTGGAGCTGGCTGCGCTGAGGCGGACCTTCAATCTCGTCGATTTGCACCCTTTGTGGACTTGGGCCCAGGTCCGAGTGCAGAGGCCCCACTCGATGGCACTTGGGCCTGCACATCATGGCTCACCGCCCGCGTTCACCGCCCGCGGCGCAGCTCCGACGAATAACGGGTCAAAGGCGCGCGAGGTGTCTGATTGAGCAGCAGGGCAGGTGGTGGTCGATCGACCCAGCTGGTTGGTGCGCCGCTGACAGAGGGTGCGCCTGATGCTCGGCTGGACCGGGACTGAAACTTGATGCGGCGACCACGCTTGCACATGTACTACTAACGAGTCGTTCGAACACCAGAGCGAACTACCCCCAAGGCCACAGTGTCCCAAGCGTAGTGCGCTCCATTTCGCTGAGCGGTGCTCGGTCTCACTTCGCATTTTGCACCGAGGCGAGCAAGCTCCTGCAAACAAGTCTCCCCACCTCACCGCCAAGGCACCACCCGCGCACCCACCGAAAGCAGCATGAAGTTCTTCACCACTGCGCTCGCCGTGTTCGCGCTGATCGCGACGACCGCCAACGGCTCGCCCATGCTGCGCATGGAGGCCGAGGGCAAGAAGGGCAAGTCTAAGACGGAGGCGCCGGTCGTTGAGGCCGATGACGACTACACCCAGCAGCAAGACCCGACCCAGCAGCAAGACCCTACCCAGCAGCAGTCGCCCACGACCAAGACGAGCAGCGGCTGCCACCTCACGGGCACCTACAAGAAGGGCACGTCCATCGCGTCCTGCAGCTCGATCGTCATCGACTCGCTGACGGTTCCCGCCGGCGTCACGCTGGACCTGAGCCTGGCCAAGACCGGCGCCACCATCGAGTTCGTGGGCACCACGACGTTCGGCACGCAGAAGTGGGAGGGCCCGCTGGTGCGCGTGAGCGGCACGAGCCTGACGGTCAAGGGCTCCGGCGTCCTGGACGGCCAGGGCATGTGGTACTGGAAGCAGGGCCAGTCGATCACGCGCCCCGTGTTCTTCAAGCTGCAGAACGTCATCAGCTCGACGGTGTCGGGCTTCACCATCAAGAACATGCCGTTCCGCACCTTCAGCATCGTGACGTCCAAGGACACGACGCTGAGGGCCTGACCATCGACAACCGCGCCGGCAACGGCATCGCCAAGAACACGGACGGCTTCGACCTGACCAAGAACGACCACATCACCATCACGGGCAACAAGATCTACAACCAGGACGACTGCCTGGCCATGCAGTCGAGCACCAACACGGTCTTCAGCAACAACTACTGTTGCGGCGGCCACGGCATCTCCATCGGCTCGCTGGGCGGCAACGCCGTGGACCAGTCCACGACCGTGCAGGGCCTGACGGTGCAGGGCAACACCATTGTTGACAGCGACAACGGCATCCGCATCAAGACCATCATCGGCCTGAAGGGCCTGGTGTCAGACGTCAAGTACGTGCAGAACACGCTGTCGAACGTGAAGAACGCCATCGTGATGCACTCGGACTACAGCAAGGCCAAGGGCGGCTACACGGGCTCCCCCACGAGCCAGGTGACGATCAAGGGCGTGACTGTGAACGGCCTCAAGGGCACGGCCACGAACCTGTACGACATCGTGGCGAACCCGAAGGTGGTGTCTGGCTGGGACTTCTCGGGCGTGACGGTGAGCGCGTCGGTCAAGGGCAAGCTGGCTGGTGCGCCCAACAGCATGAGCGTGTAGAGAGACTTACGGTCCAGTTTTCAAGTCTAGTGTATGCAGTAGAAGTGTTCGTGGTGAAAAGAAGACCTATTGAGTACGTAAATGGAATAGAAATACTTTAGATATGACACCTACACGGATCTCTTGCGCACACAAACTGCGTGAACGGTTTTCATCTGTCTTGTTTCCGGGTCGATTGAGTTTTTTTGTAGCTGCAGTGGGCCTGCAAAACTGAAGACGGGTAGCAACTGGTTCACGTGCTACTAGTATTATAGTACTACTACACTACTAGTAGTTTATCAACTTCTTTCCCAAATCCAATGACCACATCAAGTACTACGACCAGGTGTGGATGAAGCGTACTCATCGAGACTGGCAGGCCAACTGACCCACGCTGACCGATTCCCGTGCTTCTAATGTCCCACGTCCATGCATCGCATGGACCATGGACCATGGTGACGGATCAAGAAAACTGGCCGAAGCAATCAAGAATCTGGAACAACAGTTACAGCTATATGACTGTGTGCTGCTTCAAAAAGCTAGGTCCGTGAAGCGAGCAATCGGCTACCGGTAGCGACTACTGCTGTACTTCCGAAAGCGCGTTGCCTTCAAAGCTTGAAGGTGATTGATTACGTGAATGACTGTTCGGGAAAGTGTCGGTCCAAACGAAGTTGCCAGTCGTAAGACTGATCTGCCTAGTCACGGCTGCGGCTCAAAACGGTTGACTCAACACATGGAAATTCATAGCACACAAATTGAAGTTGTCGTCCAATCACATTCCAGTATCAGAGATAGTCCAGCCGATCAGGTTGCGAGATCTTCCCATCTTCAGCCACAGACCCCGGTGGCACATGCCAGCACGCGCAGGCCGTCTGCCTCGCGGTAGGGATCCAGTCGATCAGACAGCGAAGTGCAACCTCAACAACCCCACTCAATTCGATGTCTCGAGCTTGAGTCCAACGTTGCTACACATCGTCAAGTAGCGGAGCGTCTTCGATAATAGACCCTTCGTCATGAAGTCAGTGAGCTGGTTCTTGGTCTCCACATACTCCAGCGCGACTTCGTTGCTCACCACCTTCTCGCGAATGAAGTGGTAGCGTATGTCGATGTGCTTCGTGCGAGCTTGATATCCAACATTCTTCGCCAGTACCATCGCGCCTTGGTTGTCTTCATAGATCACCGTAGCCCCACTTGTTCAGTGCCAATGTCCTTCAATAGACGGTACATCTAGACGAACTCCTTCACGCATTCGTTCAGTGCCATATACTCGGCCTCTGTAGAACTTAACGCGACAGTCTTCTGATACTTCGAACGCCACACCACAGGAGCGCCACGCATCATTAACATCGTCCCGCTTACGGAACGACGGTCGTCGCGGCTGCCGGCCCAGTCCGCATCCGAGTAGGCGACGAGCTCGGTTCCACGAAACCCATCGTACGTGATGCCCACGTCCTTGGTATTCAGTAGGTAGCGCACTACCTTGATCCCGGCGTCCCAATGTTTCTGGCCAGGGTTCTCCAGAAAACGACTCAACTTGGCAACTGCGACCGAAATATCAGGTCGTGTTCCACATGCCAGGTACATCAGACTGCCCACCAGCGATCGGTAGGGCTTCGACTTCAACTTGGTCTTCTCTTCTTCCGCCTGCGGTTCGTCAGCCTTGGTCAGATGAACTCCAGCTTCCATAGCCGATGTGCACGGCTTCGCGTTCTCTTGCCCAAACTTCTTGATGATCGACTCGGTGTACGCTTGTTGAGAGATCATCCGTGTCTTGTGATCCACGTTGTAGTCGATCTCAATTCCAAGAATGAAACGTGCGCGCCCGAGCTCCTTGATTCGAAACTTCTCCGCGATTCCAGCCTTCACCGATGTAATCACCGCATTGTCCCGCGATGCGATCAGCATGTCGTCCACGTAGAGACACACAATGCAGTGGTCGTCCCCTTCGCCTCTTGTGTACACACACGGGTCGGCATCAGCAGGCTTGAATCCCATCACCGTGAGGTGCGCGTCGATCATTTCGTTCCATACTCGTGACGCCTGCTTGAGTCCGTACAGACTTTGCAGCAACATGCAAACGACATCCTCTTCACCATCTTCTTCGGCAAGTGTCAAGAGATCTCGGAGTCCTCTGGCAAGTCCATGTAGATCTCTTCTTCCAGCTTGCCGTACAGGAACGCTGTGTTGGCGTCGCATTGCTCGATGTCGTATCCATCTGCAACGAACTTTGCCAGTTTGGCGCGAATCGAGTTCAGGTAAGCCACCGGGGCTTACGTCTCTTCGTAGTCCACGCCGTGGCGTTGCATGTAACGGGGTTACACGCACAAGTGGCTGCAAGCCACTTGTGAATTTAACAGATAGGTTATCTGTTAAAAGTTTCGGATACTTCCTCACCGTGGTGTAAGACACACCAATGGATACATTGAAGAGGACCACCACAATGAGTGGTCCACACATACCCAAAGATCCTATTGGTAGAAAGCAGCATCTTTCTACCCATCAGAGTCATGCATATTAGTGGGGCTCTGACAGCCAGCCGCTGTCAACCCCTTTCATAGATGATAAACAGTTTTTAGCAGATTTTAGAGGAAGATCAATTTACAAGCAATACAGTTCTCATTTTACCTAATCTAAGTCACTTGGAATCCCTTCTTGTTTAACTTATATTTGTGTATTCAAATATAATTAACCTAAGTTCTTACTAAGTACTTACGCTTCCTCATACACGTTGCGCAACGTGTAAGCTAAAGTAGTGAGTCAAGTTAGACCCACTACACCTGGTAGCACTTTGTAGTCCGTCCAACGACCGACTGCTTGACGTTCGTACGAGGTGTACGAACGCGGAGCCGAGAACCACATGAGCACGGAGGTGCCCATGGAGAGCTCCAACACGCCTGCAATGCATGTTGCACGCGCTGACTGCCCCCACCTGTCTGACCCAGAGTGGGAAGCCCTCCAACGACTGTCAACAGTCATTGGAGAAGCGGCGATAGCTACGATGCTGCGTACGCTATCGCCGACGGAGCAACATGGTGTTGCTCTGGGGTTCATCATGAAGGAGCAGCGTGATGCTGCTTCCTCAGTGACGGCGTCGTCAGGGACGACACCGCGTGCTCAATCATTAAAGTTGAGCGTAAGCAATTACGTGGGGAGAGAGGGCGAGCCTCTCCTCCGATGGCTTGTCGAGCTCGACACAGCCATAGCGGCTCGACGCATCGTCGACCCGCTGTCGAAGGTCGCGTTCGCCATGTCCTGCCTTGGCGGACGCGCAAGGAGTTGGGCGTATGGACGCCGACTCTCCGATCCTACGTGCTTCAGCACGTACGAAGTGTTCAAAGAGGAGCTCAAACAAGCGTTTGAGCCCCCGCAAAGCGAGTTCCGGTCAAGGGCGGAGTTCCTCGACCTTCAGCAGGGTAAGCATGACGTCCATGCTTACGCGCAGCGCACGATATTTGGTATCAAATATCGTGGCTAACCCGATTGACGAGGCGACCAAGGTCGTCACGTTCATGAAAGGACTTAGAGATGGGTCCGTGAAGACCTATCTCTTCCGAGAGTACCCGAGTACTCTCGAAGCTGCAATCACCCTTGCCATGCAAGAAGAGTTTAGCCTGCGGCAGGCTAAACTCCATGTAAACGTACCGAGGCCGCAACCGCGCCCGGTAGCGAGGACGGGAGGTCCAGAACCAATGGACCTCTCGAATGCAACGGCTGCTGGTCACCAGCAGCACGGAAGAAAGGTGCGATGGTTCCGTTGCGGAAGGATCGGTCACTTTGCCAGATAGTGCACGGCTCCCGTGCACTACAATGGTGGCCGTCGAGGCGATGCCGGGCATCGCCGCGAACAAACAAAAATCGTGAACATTCAGTAGGCGCGGGCGCCCTACTGGTAATGCAGTCGCGCATGCCGACATCGGGCACGCGACACTGAGGACAGCAGTCCCCAGTGAGACCAGCTCTCACTGCAAGAAACAAGATGACAGGCCAAACCTAGTCATCTTGAAGGTTTACTCGAAGAGAGCGAGTGACTCTCTTCGAGCGTTGGTAGATTCAGGCGCGTCGAACAACTTTGTTCGACTACGAAGCCTGTCGAGACTTGACTTCGAGGAGGTAAATGTACCTCGAAGTACGACTGGCAACAGGTGCCATCGTGAAGACCGAGAAGCGCGTCGTAAACGTGCGCTTCTCGTACAAACAACGAGTGTTTGTCGAACGCTTTATCGTCCTGAACCTGGACGATAAGTTCGGCGTAGTAATGGGCATGTCGTGGATTGCACGGCATGATCCGGTGATAGACTGGAAGAAGCACACGCTCGTGCGCTTCGGACGCGACAGCGGAACAGAGAGCGATGCCCTGTTACCGCAGCGCACGCACCAGCAGGTGCGCGCGGCTCACCAGTCGAGACAGCTCTTTATGCCGCTGTCCCGGAGTGCCCAAGGAGTGCGCGAGGGCGCGCACAAGTGAGACCAACGTCGGCAATGCTGCCGACGTCGGAAGAAAAAGATGGGTTGGTTCCGGGAACCAACACCCACGTTCAAGCGTGTAAGGGACAGTCCCTGACCCGAAGCGGTCAGGTCGACAACGACGCGTCGGCTCCGGGAGCCGACGCACCCTCGGTCGAGAGGGGCTCCGCCAATGAATGGCGTCGAGGTGACGAAGGCGTGTCAACTCCGGGAGTTGACGCTGCAAACAGTGCGGACGGTTGCAAACGTACCGCACTGACGCAATTTGCATGCTGTCGTGCAGCCGGGCTGCACGACGAAGCGCCATGCGATCAAGCCGGGCTTGATTTCGCGCGCCCGCGGACAGGGTCCGCCGGCGAACAACTGTCCACGGCCGGGCCTGGACCAGAAGAACAAATGTGCGGAGCCGTGCTCCGCACAACAAGAACACGGCGCAAGCGGAAAACGTTGCGCAAGTCTCGGTCCGGGACCGAGACGCAACAAGAGCAATCTGCTGGGCAGACTGCGGCGGTGACGCCGAATGTCAAGACGCTAAACGTCTTGACGCGCACCGATACTGGATTCCAGTATCGTGAGATGGAACTCGCTAGTCCTCCGACGACGGCGTCGGAGTTGACTTCGCTTCCAGCCATGAGCTGGAAGCGCTTCACGCGCGACTTGCACGATGGACGCATCGAGCGGTCTGCGTTCTTCGGACAGCGAAAGAACGGAGGCGAGAGCGAAGAGCTGAGGTAGCTCTTCATGGGAAGTACCACTGAGAGTGAAGACACTCTCAGTGCGAAGACGAAGCGAGAGCGCTTCGAGGAACAAGGTTGGGACTCGCTGAAGTCGAGTCCCTATTACGAATTGTTGAGGGAGTACAAAGACGTACTCCCGGAAGACATTCCTGCGGAGCTTCCGCAGGATAAGGGCATTCAGCACGAGATTGATCTCGTGTCGGGCACGAAGTACTGTGTCACGCGGCAGTGGCCACTGCCACGAGAGCAAGTGAAAGCGATCGACGACTTCTTTGAAAGTCGTCGTAAAGCAGGACAAGTGCGGGAATCAAAGTCCCCGCACAGTGCTCCGACGTTCTGTGTCAAGAAGCCACAGGGCGGATGGCGCATCGTTCATGCCTACAACAAGCTGAACGATGCGACGGTACCGGCGCAGACGCCGATACCGCGAAAAGATGTTATCATCGATTCGATGGCCGGGAGCACCGTTTACAGTGCTCTCGACTTGCGAGATGGATTTTATCAAATCCTAATGCGTGAGAGCGATATCCCTCTCACGGCAGTGAGCACGCCAAGCGGCATGCTCTGGGAATGGCTAGTAATGCCACAGGGGCTTAAGAATGCCCCTGCGACTTTCAACAGGTGCGTGACGCACTTGTTGCGCTCGGTGCGCGACTTCGCACCGAGTTACTTCGACGATGTGTTCATCCACAGCCGGGCTGTGGACGGGAAGACCGACGTAGAGATGCACAGGGTGCATCTCCGGAAGCTACTTGAGCTTATGCGAAAGCATAAGCTCTACGCGAACCTGAAGAAGTGTATCTTCGGGGCAAGCGAGATACCCGTCCTCGGGTGTCTCGTAGGAAAGAATGGTGTTCGCCCTGACCCAGAAAAGGTCAGAGTGATCAATGAATGGCCAACGCCTTCAAGTGTCAAGGAACTGAGGCAGTTCCTTGGCTTGGCCACGTACTTGCACAAGTACGTGGAGGATTATGCGGGCAAGATCCGCCCGCTGTCACAGCTTCTTAAGAAAGAAGCTGTGTGGAATTGGACACCCGATTGCCAGAAGGCATTCGATGCAGTCAAGCGGGGCTTGACTGAGGCGCCGATCTTGGCAGTGGCTGACCAAGATCGCCCATTTCACGTAGTATGTGACGCATCCGATTTCGCGATCGGATGCGCGTTGATGCAGCACGATCACGAGGGTCGTGATCGTGTCGTCTACTACCAATCGCGTCAGCTGAAGCCAGCTGAGCGCAACTATCCGGTGTATGACAAGGAACTCCTTGCCATGAAGTACGCACTCGCAAAGTTCCGAGTGTATTTGCTTGGAAGTAGACCATTTGTGGTCTACACCGACCATGCATCACTGCGCACCGCAGTGAAGTCGCCACACATGTCACAAAGAATGGCGAGATGGCTCTCATTCTTTGCGGAGTATAACTTCCGGGTCGAATACAAACCCGGAAGATTGAATGTAGTGGCCGACGCGTTATCACGTCGGCCGGACTACGCAGAAACTGCTGACGTCAATGCCATTGACGTCATGCGATCGAGCAAACCCACATCGTCCCTGTTGGATGATATGAAGGCCGCGTACGCGCACGACGCGGACGCGAAGCTCTTGCTGGCCTATGGCACAGCGCCTTCTGACAAGTCCCGTCAGAAGCTGCCTAAGCACCTTCGAGCGCGTGCACACCGCTTTCGTGTGCACGACGGACTACTGCTTTACAATGCAGTCGACGACAACGCGGATCGCGTTGTCGTGCCGAATGACCATGACCTGCGACTCAGGATGATGTACGAATATCATGATGCCCCGACTGCGGGACATCTCGGACGTGAGAAGACATACGTCCTTCTCACGCGCGACTTCTACTGGCACCACCAGTATAAGTGGGTGCGCAAGTACATCCGTGCTTGCGAGGTATGCCAACGCGTAAAGCCTGCGCCATTCGCGCAGGCTCCGTTACCGCCTCCGTCGGAGTGTTGGAAGTCCATGTCTTTGGACTTCATCTTTGGTCTTCCCCGGACAGCGGAGGAATACCGGTGTTGTGGTCTTCGTCGACGGCTTCAGCAATATGGTACATCTTGCTGCGGTGCCGGCGGAGGTGACTGCGAAGCAGACGGCCCGTCTGTTCGTCGACATGGTGTTCAAACACCATGGCATGCCGACCGACATCGTGTCGGACAGAGACCCGCGCTTCACAGTGCACCTGTGGCAAGAAGTGTTCACACTTCTTGGGAGCCAGCTTTCCATGTCGCCTGCGGATCATCCGCAGACGGACGGTCAAACCGAGCGCGTGAATCGAGTGCTCGTCGACACTTTGAAGAGCTATGCCCACTCGTTCCAATACCGGAGCGAGTGCTTATCGATGGCAGAGTGTGCCATCAACAACTCAGTGCATGCCTCGACCGGGCATACACCGTTCTACGTGAATGCCATGCGACATCCACGTCTACCGAGTTTACTCGGAGTGATGGTTCCCGCTTTAAGTGGGGGAGGATCTACGACTGCAATACAGCAGCCGCAGAAAACCGCTGACACTTGCACAGTGTCAGCTGCAACAATGGACAAACCACATGAGTCTGCGCAGGGCGCAGACTCCCCTAACAACAAGGCCAACGCCCACGGGTCTGCGCAGGGCGCAGACACCGCAAAGAACCACGCAGAGGCAGGGCCTCTAGCGGAGAGCGAGCTGAATGACTTCAGCTCGGATGCAACCCATTTCATCACCAAAAGACAAGCCGTAATTCGGTTTGTCCAAGACGCAATAGCAGCTTCTGTTGACAAACAGAAGCTGAACGCAGACAATGTGGGCAGAGGCAACACAAATGAATTCAAAGATAGTTCATTGGTTTTGCTAGCTACGCAAAACCTGCCTAAACATGCAGTTTCGGACTTCGGAGCAAGCTTTCTTGCTCCGCGCTTCATCGGGCCGTTCACTGTGTTGGCACGGCACGGCAACGCATACACGCTGGACATACCGTCTAGCATGCGCCTCCATCCGACCTTTTACGTCGGACGGCTGAAGCCATACCTGCAGCACGAGCCATCTAGCTCGGCTGACCCGAAGCCTCGGCAGGAGCCGAGGCAGAAGCGGAAGCCTTGGCCTCGGCAACGAGCAGCCTCTCCTCCAGCGCGCGGACGCGCTGGAGCAACCCCTTCATCTGGGTCCCCAGCTCGACCTGGATATTCGAGGCGGTCTGCGAGACCGCCGCGACTTGGGCCTTCTGGTTCGCCAGCTCCTGTTTCAGGGCGGCGAGCTCAGCGCCCTGCAGACGCTCCACGGCGGTCACCCGGTCGTGGAGAGGCGCATACTGATCAGCCCGGGGCTGATCATACCCGGGGCGTGTTCCCACCCCCGCCACCGCCGATCCGTGACGCCCGCGGCTCAACCCGCTGGATTGTTGGGCGGATTGTTGACCATAGTATCCCGAAAACGAACCCTCAAGGGGCTCGTTTTCGTATTCGTTGGAGAGGATTTCCTCCACATCGAGATACATGGGAGCCGCGGAACGTCTTGCTTGAGGACGTTCCGGAAATGGTGAGGGCGTACGAGGAGCAGTACGCGCTGGTGCAGCGGAAGTAATACGAGCGCTGCGATCATCGCCAGCGCCCGAACCCTCACGTGCTAAGAACTTAGCACGGAGCTCTTTGAGACTCTCGGGCACACGGAACGACGTATATCCGTTCAGGTCGCGGTCGCTCAAGCGGACCGCGCCTGGGAAGCACTTCGTGCACTGAAAGCCCTCGGGCACAGCGCACGGCACATTTGCCTCCTCCGCAGCAACGTGGAGTTGCTCCAACTTTCCACGCTTCGAGTACGTCTCGAAGCGATCACGCGCTTGCTTAATCCGATCACGGTAAGCACTCGGCCTCTTGTTGAAGTTTTCAACAAAGGCGTTCCAACTTTGACAAAGTGCCTGCCATTCGGGCACTTTGCTGCGAGAAGAGGTCTTCTTGCTTTGAAACCATCGGAGCTCATGAAAGAGTCCGATGTAGTAATCGCGCCTTTGATGCGTTTCCGCATCAAAGTGCGGCTCGGCAGCCACTGCGTCATTTTTGATGGCGCTGCAAACGTACAGCGGCACCTCATTCGGAGGTACCGAGTTCCCATACCGGTCCGCGATCTCGGACGCGGACGGCATCCACGGATCGCGCGCTGCGCCTGCAGCGCGCGGAGAGCCTGAGCTTTAGAATCACGGGCCGCGGCTGCATCGCGCGGAGTACTGAGAGCCCCAGCGGAAGCGAGTGGGGTATCGCTCTCAGTTCGCGAACGCTTCGAGCTCGAAGCGTCCGATTCATCCCCCTTCACGCGGGCGAATGTTCTAGCATGAGGGTCGAGCGATCCGCTCGACACTGAGTCCTTGCGCTTTGAGGACGAGTCCTCCTCGTCCTCCATGTCTTCATCGTCGTCGTCGAAGTCGACGACGTCGCCGTACTTCGCCTTCTGGCGCTCGAAGTAGTCGTCGATGGAGAGATGACTCCCCACCGACTTTGTGGACTTCTTCAGAGGCGCGCTCATCGTTGAATGAGCGCGGATTTCTTCTCCAAACGCGGAGAATTGACGAATGGTCAATTCCGAAGATTGACGTGCGGAGACCCCGCGCGTCTAACCTTAAGGGGGGGATGATGTAACGGTTACACGCACAAGTGGCTGCAAGCCACTTGTGAATTTAACAGATAGGTTATCTGTTAAAAGTTTTGGATACTCCCTCACCTTGGTGTAAGACACACCAATGGATACATTGAAGAGGACCACCACAATGAGTGGTCCACACATACCCAAAGATCCTATTGGTAGAAAGCAGCATCTTTCTACCAATCAGAGTCATGCATATTAGTGGGGCTCTGACAGCCAGCCGCTGTCAACCCCTTTCATAGATGATAAACAGTTTTTAGCAGATTTTAGAGGAAGATCAATTTACAAGCAATACAGTTCTCATTTTACCTAATCTAAGTCACTTGGAATCCCTTCTTGTTTAACTTATATTTGTGTATTCAAATATAATTAACCTAAGTAATTACTAAGTACTTACGATTCCTCATACACGTTGCGCAACGTGTAAGCTAAAGTAGTGAGTCAAGTTAGACCCACTACACCTGGTAGCACTTTGTAGTCCGTCCAACGACCGACTGCTTGACGTTCGTACGAGGTGTATGAACGCGGAGCCGAGAACCACATGAGCACGGAGGTGCCCATGGAGAGCTCCAACACGCCTGCAATGCATGTTGCACGCGCTGACTGCCCCCACCTGTCTGACCCAGAGTGGGAAGCCCTCCAACGACTGTCAACAGTCATTGGAGAAGCGGCGATAGCTACGATGCTGCGTACGCTATCGCCGACGGAGCAACATGGTGTTGCTCTGGGGTTCATCATGAAGGAGCAGCGTGATGCTGCTTCCTCAGTGACGGCGTCGTCAGGGACGACACCGCGTGCTCAATCATTAAAGTTGAGCGTAAGCAATTACGTGGGGAGAGAGGGCGAGCCTCTCCTCCGATGGCTTGTCGAGCTCGACACAGCCATAGCGGCTCGACGCATCGTCGACCCGCTGTCGAAGGTCGCGTTCGCCATGTCCTGCCTTGGCGGACGCGCAAGGAGTTGGGCGTATGGACGCCGACTCTCCGATCCTACGTGCTTCAGCACGTACGAAGTGTTCAAAGAGGAGCTCAAACAAGCGTTTGAGCCCCCGCAAAGCGAGTTCCGGTCAAGGGCGGAGTTCCTCGACCTTCAGCAGGGTAAGCATGACGTCCATGCTTACGCGCAGCGCGCACGATATTTGGTATCAAATATCGTGGCTAACCCGATTGACGAGGCGACCAAGGTCGTCACGTTCATGAAAGGACTTAGAGATGGGTCCGTGAAGACCTATCTCTTCCGAGAGTACCCGAGTACTCTCGAAGCTGCAATCACCCTTGCCATGCAAGAAGAGTTTAGCCTGCGGCAGGCTAAACTCCATGTAAACGTACCGAGGCCGCAACCGCGCCCGGTAGCGAGGACGGGAGGTCCAGAACCAATGGACCTCTCGAATGCAACGGCTGCTGGTCACCAGCAGCACGGAAGAAAGGTGCGATGGTTCCGTTGCGGAAGGATCGGTCACTTTGCCAGATAGTGCACGGCTCCCGTGCACTACAATGGTGGCCGTCGAGGCGATGCCGGGCATCGCCGCGAACAAACAAAAATCGTGAACATTCAGTAGGCGCGGGGCGCCCTACTGGTAATGCAGTCGCGCATGCCGACATCGGGCACGCGACACTGAGGACAGCAGTCCCCAGTGAGACCAGCTCTCACTGCAAGAAACAAGATGACAGGCCAAACCTAGTCATCTTGAAGGTTTACTCGAAGAGAGCGAGTGACTCTCTTCGAGCGTTGGTAGATTCAGGCGCGTCGAACAACTTTGTTCGACTACGAAGCCTGTCGAGACTTGACTTCGAGGAGGTAAATGTACCTCGAAGTACGACTGGCAACAGGTGCCATCGTGAAGACCGAGAAGCGCGTCGTAAACGTGCGCTTCTCGTACAAACAACGAGTGTTTGTCGAACGCTTTATCGTCCTGAACCTGGACGATAAGTTCGGCGTAGTAATGGGCATGTCGTGGATTGCACGGCATGATCCGGTGATAGACTGGAAGAAGCACACGCTCGTGCGCTTCGGACGCGACAGCGGAACAGAGAGCGATGCCCTGTTACCGCAGCGCACGCACCAGCAGGTGCGCGCGGCTCACCAGTCGAGACAGCTCTTTATGCCGCTGTCCCGGAGTGCCCAAGGAGTGCGCGAGGGCGCGCACAGGAGTGAGACCAACGTCGGCAATGCTGCCGACGTCGGAAGAAAAGATGGGTTGGTTCCGGGAACCAACACCCACGTTCAAGCGTGTAAGGGACAGTCCCTGACCCGAAGCGGTCAGGTCGACAACGACGCGTCGGCTCCGGGAGCCGACGCACCCTCGGTCGAGAGGGGCTCCGCCAATGAATGGCGTCGAGGTGACGAAGGCGTGTCAACTCCGGGAGTTGACGCTGCAAACAGTGCGGACGGTTGCAAACGTACCGCACTGACGCAATTACATGCTGTCGTGCAGCCGGGCTGCACGACGAAGCGCTATGCGATCAAGCCGGGCTTGATTTCGCGCGCCCGCGGACAGGGTCCGCCGGCGAACAACTGTCCACGGCCGGGCCTGGACCAGAAGAACAAATGTGCGGAGCCGTGCTCCGCACAACAAGAACACGGCGCAAGCGGAAAACGTTGCGCAAGTCTCGGTCCGGGACCGAGACGCAACAAGAGCAATCTGCTGGGCAGACTGCGGCGGTGACGCCGAATGTCAAGACGCTAAACGTCTTGACGCGCACCGATACTGGATTCCAGTATCGTGAGATGGAACTCGCTAGTCCTCCGACGACGGCGTCGGAGTTGACTTCGCTTCCAGCCATGAGCTGGAAGCGCTTCACGCGCGACTTGCACGATGGACGCATCGAGCAAGTCTGCGTTCTTTCGGACAGCGAAAGAACGGAGAGCGAGAGCGAAGAGCTGAGGCAGCTCTTCATGGGAAGTACCACTGAGAGTGAAGACACTCTCAGTGCGAAGACGAAGCGAGAGCGCTTCGAGGAACAAGGTTGGGACTCGCTGAAGTCGAGTCCCTATTACGAATTGTTGAGGGAGTACAAAGACGTACTCCCGGAAGACATTCCTGCGGAGCTTCCGCAGGATAAGGGCATTCAGCACGAGATTGATCTCGTGTCGGGCACGAAGTACTGTGTCACGCGGCAGTGGCCACTGCCACGAGAGCAAGTGAAAGCGATCGACGACTTCTTTGAAAGTCGTCGTAAAGCAGGACAAGTGCGGGAATCAAAGTCCCCGCACAGTGCTCCGACGTTCTGTGTCAAGAAGCCACAGGGCGGATGGCGCATCGTTCATGCCTACAACAAGCTGAACGATGCGACGGTACCGGCGCAGACGCCGATACCGCGAAAAGATGTTATCATCGATTCGATGGCCGGGAGCACCGTTTACAGTGCTCTCGACTTGCGAGATGGATTTTATCAAATCCTAATGCGTGAGAGCGATATCCCTCTCACGGCAGTGAGCACGCCAAGCGGCATGCTCTGGGAATGGCTAGTAATGCCACAGGGGCTTAAGAATGCCCCTGCGACTTTCAACAGGTGCGTGACGCACTTGTTGCGCTCGGTGCGCGACTTCGCACCGAGTTACTTCGACGATGTGTTCATCCACAGCCGGGCTGTGGACGGGAAGACCGACGTAGAGATGCACAGGGTGCATCTCCGGAAGCTACTTGAGCTTATGCGAAAGCATAAGCTCTACGCGAACCTGAAGAAGTGTATCTTCGGGGCAAGCGAGATACCCGTCCTCGGGTGTCTCGTAGGAAAGAATGGTGTTCGCCCTGACCCAGAAAAGGTCAGAGTGATCAATGAATGGCCAACGCCTTCAAGTGTCAAGGAACTGAGGCAGTTCCTTGGCCACGTACTTGCACAAGTACGTGGAGGATTATGCGGGCAAGATCCGCCCGCTGTCACAGCTTCTTAAGAAAGAAGCTGTGTGGAATTGGACACCCGATTGCCAGAAGGCATTCGATGCAGTCAAGCGGGGCTTGACTGAGGCGCCGATCTTGGCAGTGGCTGACCAAGATCGCCCATTTCACGTAGTATGTGACGCATCCGATTTCGCGATCGGATGCGCGTTGATGCAGCACGATCACGAGGGTCGTGATCGTGTCGTCTACCAATCGCGTCAGCTGAAGCCAGCTGAGCGCAACTATCCGGTGTATGACAAGGAACTCCTTGCCATGAAGTACGCACTCGCAAAGTTCCGAGTGTATTTGCTTGGAAGTAGACCATTTGTGGTCTACACCGACCATGCATCACTGCGCACCGCAGTGAAGTCGCCACACATGTCACAAAGAATGGCGAGATGGCTCTCATTCTTTGCGGAGTATAACTTCCGGGTCGAATACAAACCCGGAAGATTGAATGTAGTGGCCGACGCGTTATCACGTCGGCCGGACTACGCAGAAACTGCTGACGTCAATGCCATTGACGTCATGCGATCGAGCAAACCCACATCGTCCCTGTTGGATGATATGAAGGCCGCGTACGCGCACGACGCGGACGCGAAGCTCTTGCTGGCCTATGGCACAGCGCCTTCTGACAAGTCCCGTCAGAAGCTGCCTAAGCACCTTCGAGCGCGTGCACACCGCTTTCGTGTGCACGACGGACTACTGCTTTACAATGCAGTCGACGACAACGCGGATCGCGTTGTCGTGCCGAATGACCATGACCTGCGACTCAGGATGATGTACGAATATCATGATGCCCCGACTGCGGGACATCTCGGACGTGAGAAGACATACGTCCTTCTCACGCGCGACTTCTACTGGCACCACCAGTATAAGTGGGTGCGCAAGTACATCCGTGCTTGCGAGGTATGCCAACGCGTAAAGCCTGCGCCATTCGCGCAGGCTCCGTTACAATCACTACCGCCTCCGTCGGAGTGTTGGAAGTCCATGTCTTTGGACTTCATCTTTGGTCTTCCCCCGGACAGCGGAGGGAATACCGGTGTTGTGGTCTTCGTCGACGGCTTCAGCAATATGGTACATCTTGCTGCGGTGCCGGCGGAGGTGACTGCGAAGCAGACGGCCCGTCTGTTCGTCGACATGGTGTTCAAACACCATGGCATGCCGACCGACATCGTGTCGGACAGAGACCCGCGCTTCACAGTGCACCTGTGGCAAGAAGTGTTCACACTTCTTGGGAGCCAGCTTTCCATGTCGCCTGCGGATCATCCGCAGACGGACGGTCAAACCGAGCGCGTGAATCGAGTGCTCGTCGACACTTTGAAGAGCTATGCCCACTCGTTCCAATACCGGAGCGAGTGCTTATCGATGGCAGAGTGTGCCATCAACAACTCAGTGCATGCCTCGACCGGGCATACACCGTTCTACGTGAATGCCATGCGACATCCACGTCTACCGAGTTTACTCGGAGTGATGGTTCCCGCTTTAAGTGGGGGAGGATCTACGACTGCAATACAGCAGCCGCAGAAAACCGCTGACACTTGCACAGTGTCAGCTGCAACAATGGACAAACCACATGAGTCTGCGCAGGGCGCAGACTCCCCCAACAACAAGGCCAACGCCCACGGGTCTGCGCAGGGCGCAGACACCGCAAAGAACCACGCAGAGGCAGGGCCTCTAGCGGAGAGCGAGCTGAATGACTTCAGCTCGGATGCAACCCATTTCATCACCAAAAGACAAGCCGTAATTCGGTTTGTCCAAGACGCAATAGCAGCTTCTGTTGACAAACAGAAGCTGAACGCAGACAATGTGGGCAGAGGCAACACAAATGAATTCAAAGATAGTTCATTGGTTTTGCTAGCTACGCAAAACCTGCCTAAACATGCAGTTTCGGACTTCGGAGCAAGCTTTCTTGCTCCGCGCTTCATCGGGCCGTTCACTGTGTTGGCACGGCACGGCAACGCATACACGCTGGACATACCGTCTAGCATGCGCCTCCATCCGACCTTTTACGTCGGACGGCTGAAGCCATACCTGCAGCACGAGCCATCTAGCTCGGCTGACCCGAAGCCTCGGCAGGAGCCGAGGCAGAAGCGGAAGCCTTGGCCTCGGCAACGAGCAGCCTCTCCTCCAGCGCGCGGACGCGCTGGAGCAACCCCTTCATCTGGGTCCCCAGCTCGACCTGGATATTCGAGGCGGTCTGCGAGACCGCCGCGACTTGGGCCTTCTGGTTCGCCAGCTCCTGTTTCAGGGCGGCGAGCTCAGCGCCCTGCAGACGCTCCACGGCGGTCACCCGGTCGTGGAGAGGCGCATACTGATCAGCCCGGGGCTGATCATACCCGGGGCGTGTTCCCACCCCCGCCACCGCCGATCCGTGACGCCCGCGGCTCAACCCGCTGGATTGTTGGGCGGATTGTTGACCATAGTATCCCGAAAACGAACCCTCAAGGGGCTCGTTTTCGTATTCGTTGGAGAGGATTTCCTCCACATCGAGATACATGGGAGCCGCGGAACGTCTTGCTGGAGGACGTTCCGGAAATGGTGAGGGCGTACGAAGAGCAGTACGCGCTGGCACAGCGGAAGTAGAGCGAGCGCTGCGATCATCGCCAGCGCCCGAACCCTCACGTGCTAAGAACTTAGCACGGAGCTCTTTGAGACTCTCGGGCACACGGAACGACGTGTATCCGTTCAGGTCGCGGTCGCTCAAGCGGACCGCGCCTGGGAAGCACTTCGTGCACTGAAAGCCCTCGGGCACAGCGCACGGCACATTTGCCTCCTCCGCAGCAACGTGGAGTTGCTCCAACTTTCCACGCTTCGAGTACGTCTCGAAGCGATCACGCGCTTGCTTAATCCGATCACGGTAAGCACTCGGCCTCTTGTTGAAGTTTTCAACAAAGGCGTTCCAACTTTGACAAAGTGCCTGCCATTCGGGCACTTTGCTGCGAGAAGAGGTCTTCTTGCTTTGAAACCATCGGAGCTCATGAAAGAGTCCGATGTAGTAATCGCGCCTTTGATGCGTTTCCGCATCAAAGTGCGGCTCGGCAGCCACTGCGTCATTTTTGATGGCGCTGCAAACGTACAGCGGCACCTCATTCGGAGGTACCGAGTTCCCATACCGGTCCGCGATCTCGGACGCGGACGGCATCCACGGATCGCGCGCTGCGCCTGCAGCGCGCGGAGAGCCTTGAGCTTTAGAATCACGGGCTGCGGCTGCATCGCGCGGAGTACTGAGAGCCCCAGCGGAAGCGAGTGGGGTATCGCTCTCAGTTCGCGAACGCTTCGAGCTCGAAGCGTCCGATTCATCCCCTTCACGCGGGCGAATGTTCTTAGCATGAGGGTCGAGCGATCCGCTCGACACTGAGTCCTTGCGCTTTGAGGACGAGTCCTCCTCGTCCTCCATGTCTTCATCGTCGTCGTCGAAGTCGACGACGTCGCCGTACTTCGCCTTCTGGCGCTCGAAGTAGTCGTCGATGGAGAGATGACTCCCCACCGACTTTGTGGACTTCTTCAGAGGCGCGCTCATCGTTGAATGAGCGCGGATTTCTTCTCCAAACGCGGAGAATTGACGAATGGTCAATTCCGAAGATTGACGTGCGGAGACCCCGCGCGTCTAACCTTAAGGGGGGGATGATGTAACGGGGTTACACGCACAAGTGGCTGCAAGCCACTTGTGAATTTAACAGATAGGTTATCTGTTAAAAGTTTTGGATACTCCCTCACCTTGGTGTAAGACACACCAATGGATACATTGAAGAGGACCACCACAATGAGTGGTCCACACATACCCAAAGATCCTATTGGTAGAAAGCAGCATCTTTCTACCAATCAGAGTCATGCATATTAGTGGGGCTCTGACAGCCAGCCGCTGTCAACCCCTTTCATAGATGATAAACAGTTTTTAGCAGATTTTAGAGGAAGATCAATTTACAAGCAATACAGTTCTCATTTTACCTAATCTAAGTCACTTGGAATCCCTTCTTGTTTAACTTATATTTGTGTATTCAAATATAATTAACCTAAGTAATTACTAAGTACTTACGATTCCTCATACACGTTGCGCAACGTGTAAGCTAAAGTAGTGAGTCAAGTTAGACCCACTACATTGCAAGTAACCCTTGGCTACGAGACTGGCCTTGTGACGAATGACTTGTCCCTTCTGGTTGCGTTTCAATGCGAATACCCAACGACAGCCAATCGGTAGTTGGTGAGCTGGTCTCGGCACCAGCTTCCATGTCTTGTTTGCTACGAGCGGCTTCAACTCGCTCTGCATAGCCTCTTCCATTCCACTTGGTCCGCACTCGCCATAGCTTCTTCATATGACGTCGGGACCTCTTCCGTTGCAGCCATTGCTTGACCACCTTCAATTGCAAGTTGGTCCTCGTTAACCTGAACTCTGCCTTGAATCATCTTCTGGCGCTTCGTGCCAGTAGTCGAGGGTGCCACGACTTGCTTCTTGCGAGCGCCTGCCTCTTCAGGATCCGTTGTCTCGTCAATGTGGCGAGTACGCGATCGGGTAATCATATGATGTGTCGATCCGTATGGCACGATCGCATCGTTTACGTCCTTGTCACGTTGAAGTGGGATCACGTCCCCAACTTCAGAATCCATTGGCACGACTTGTCCTGACTCGTCCGGTTGATACCCACCATGGCTGGGCTGCCCCACCTTCACTTCGTCGTCATCCAGCTCCATTTTCTCCACCATGTCATCCAGACTTGTTGTTTCCACGAACTTCAGGGTGTACACGATTTGCACCTTTCCCGTCGCCACGTTGAGAATTCGGTATCCCTTGACACCATCCTCGTAGCCCACGAATCGACACTTGAAGGCCTTAGCATCCAACTTGCGGCGCTTCTCGTCGGGAATGTGCGCGTAGCCGACTTAACCGAATACCTTCATGTTCTTGAGCTGCGGCTTGGTTCCATGCACAATTTCGTAGGGCGTCTTGACGTTCACCGAGTTGGGGAGCCGGTTGGTGATCCACGCAGCCGTGTTTACGGTTTCGGCCCACCACTTTTTCTCGATGGCTTCGTGGTAGAGCATACAGCGCGCCATCTCCACCAAACTTCGGTTCATGCGCTCAGCCAGTCCATTCTGCTGAGGCGCGTATGGCACCGTCTTTTCACGCTTGATGCCACTGCGGTCGAGGTAGGCCTTGAACTGCTTGCCCGTGTACTCGCCACCATTGTCAGAACGTAGGCGCTTGATCGCCTTGCCTGTTGCGTTCTCCATTGCTGCCTTGAATATCTTGAACTTCGACAGCACTTCCGATTTGGCCTTCATGAAGTAGATGGTCACGTGACGTGAGTAGTCATCAATGAAGGTTACCACATACGTGCAGCCACCGGGTGTCTTGGTCTGCATCGGACCCATCGCGTCCGTGTGCACCAGATCCAGTACGCCTGCACTCTTGACGAGCTTCTCCGGGTGTCGCGGATAGTCGTCCGCACTCATGTTGCCCATGCAGCAGCCTGCGCAGACGGTACCACTTGTGACACCATCCGAAACGCAAGGCACTCCGTCTGCCATGGTCAAGAGCTGTTCGTAACGTTTGAACGGGATGTGGCCGAGACGGGCGTGCACAACGGCCCATGGCTCCTTACGAGATGCCGTCGCCGCACGACACACCTCGTCCCTCACTGTCTTCAACTTGTAGACGTTTCCAAAACGCTTGGCCTCCATGACGGTAGCATCGTCATAACGAAAGACACATTTGTCCTTGCTGAACTGCGCCACGACGGCCTTTTCGGCCAGCTTCGCAACCGAGATGAGGCTTCCATCAACTTCAGGGATGTACAACACATCTGACAGCGTGACAGACGTTCCGTCCATCAGCTTCATTCCGACGGTGCCCTTTGCAACTGCGTCGATCTTCGTGCCATCTGCGATCGTGATGCGGGCTGGCGTCTTCAGCTCCTTCGTGGACACGAACTTGTCCCGGACGCTGGTGATGTGCGAGCTGGCACCGGAGTCCACGAGCCACTCCGACTTGTCCATCGCACCCGTTGCTGTAAACGCGATGTCGGACGCAGCTTGCGCGACTTGCCCACGTTCGTTGTCGGCGCTCTTCTTGCGGCACTCGAATTCCTTGTGGCCAGTCTTCTTGCAGTAGAAGCACTTGCCGTTGAACCGATGCTTGAAATTCTCCTTCTTCGTCGTAGCAAAAGCCTTCTCTTGAGCCGATGACGATTCATCCGAGGCTTCAACACCAGCGAGCGCTTGGATTGCGTACAAGAGCGTCATGTTCGGCGTGTTCTCGAGCACGGTACTGATCATCTGGTACTCGTCGGTCAAACTGCCGAGCAGCAGCACGAGTTGGCGTGTCTCGTCGAGAGGTTCACCAATCGTCTCCAGTTGGAGCACGATTTCATTGAATCGGTCCACGGGCGTCGTGAACCGCGTACCGGGCTCCATGTTGAAGTTATGCAGCTTCTTGGTGACGAGGAGTCGGTTCTTGAGCGTGCTCCGGTTGAACTGCTCCTGGAGCATGGTCCATGCGTCCATCGCAGTCATCGCACCACGGATGTAGACTTGGAATGTGAGACTGACGTCGCCAGCGATCACCCCAAGCGCTTTCAGATCGTCGGTCTTCCATGCATCCGTGGTGCGGTTGCTCACTGGGTCGAACTCTGCCTTGATGATATGGGCCAGCAGTCCCTTGCGCGAGAGCTTCATCCGCATGTTGAACTCCCAGTGGAAGTAGTTATCTTCCACGAGCTTGACGGTGTCCGCGTAGCTTGGGCTCATGACCAATTGAGAGTGTGCGAATGAGGCTTGGTAGTCGTGTGAGTAGTTGGAAGGAAATCCGAAAGAGAGCTCGATTTAGGTTCGTGTCTTTACCAGCTAACAGTCCCTACTGTATGCAATGTTCCCTAGTAGGCGAGGCTTGTAGATGTGGTCCAAACGATCTCGGCTGCGGTCCAAACGAAGTTGCCAGTCGTAAGACTGATCCGCCTAGTCACGGCTGCGGCTCAAAACGGTTGACTCAACACATGCAAATCATAAGCACACAAATTGAAGTTGTCGTCCAATCACATTCCAGTATCAGAGATAGTCCAGCCCATCAGGTTGCGAGATTTTCCCATCTTCAACCACAGACCCCGGTGGCACGTGCCAGCACTCTGCCACGCGGTAGGGATCCAGTCGATCAGACAGCGAAGTGCAACCTCAACACACTTCGCATAACCATTACCTACGTACGACAAGAAGAAGCATGAGAGCAGGGGTAACTCTCAACAATACTGCATACTCAGGAGGCATAGTAGCAAAAAGAAACTAACGGAAACCGCTGCGGCAGCGGCTGCATTCAATACAGAAATCATATTATCTCCAAGCACGGCTTCTCAAGCAA
Organism: Phytophthora cinnamomi; assembly: GCF_018691715.1. Classification (NCBI taxonomy): domain Eukaryota; phylum Oomycota; class Peronosporomycetes; order Peronosporales; family Peronosporaceae; genus Phytophthora; species Phytophthora cinnamomi. The sequence goes on from NW_027150954.1 coordinate 3,144,033, forward strand.
GCAACCTAGGGTCGCAAGACACTACAAATGTTGTAGATACAGTGTACAAGACGATCGTCAGTTGTTGCTAATAATAATAATAATTATAATTATTATTGCAATTAATGCAAAGATTTGTATATACTAATATGAGTCAACATATCATTTCTAACATAATCAAATTCTTAAAGAAATTATTGACAATACCGCGTCGCCCCTGTCCTAAGCGAACTGCAATGTACACAGATTACGGTACATCTGTTGCCAAGTCTCAGAATTAAATGATAAAAAGGAAAAGTTATAATAATTCTTGGTATTTTGGACCAATCAGGAAGTATGGACACGGCAGGAATTGAACCCGCGTCCATCCGCATAAAATTGCTGTGCTCGAATAGACAGCTTGTGTCTGCGCATGAACCGACAGCGCCATGAATGAGACGCCTTGAAAATTGCGAGGGAAAGTCCTTCGTCGGCTGCAACTTCCACCGCCTTGTACTTAAGCATCTGGCACGAAACAGGACAGCCATCCTTACGCATAGAGTTGATCCACAGCACAATATCACCTTCAGCGTCACTAGAGAGGACGGTGCCCTGTCCACTGTAGCGTAGATTCTTGAGGTGACCCTTTCCTTCATCACAGACCGCTACAATGTGGCCCTGTTGCTTTTTCCATTTTGAAATCTGCTTCTGTTTCCGCAGAGTATCGGACTCGCTGCAATTTGGGTAGAAGTGTGGTATAGCTTCGTTTACAGAATAGCCAGCAGCCAGGAATTCGAGATGGCGGCGCTTGTGCGTATAGTCGACTGCAATGCGAGTGCAGCGCTTTGGCTTTTTGCCGGTTCCTGTGGTGCGTGGTCTACCCATAGCACTTTGAACACTGAGACCGAATGGCTGGTGGCAGCCTATAATTAGCTGGTCAACATGGAATTTTAACTACAGACATGTGGTGTCAATGCATTGTTTTCATTGGCTAAAATAAAAATTCGCTTAGGACAAAACTTCGCTTAGGACAGGGGCGATGCGGTAACAGCTATGTGGATGAATTATTTGTCAAAATATACAGTAGAGTTAAAAAAATAGTTTCATGACGATGATACACTATTGTACTACGTATACCCCAATTTCAAATTGAGATTTTGGACGATCATACGCAAAAAAACTACTTGGTACATGTACCATCAAGTCCATCTACAGTGGGGAGCCAGCATGGAACGCACTTTTTGTTCATGCATGACGTTGGTACAACGTGCGATCGTTGCAACGACCAACAAAACATTGGCGGCTAGTCATAGGGTACGGAGAGAGGGGTACGCGGCACCAGGAGGAACTGCCAAGGCCCGTAATGGCCAACAGTTTGCGCTATAGGTCTAGCACAGTGCGTAGCCTACAGCTATCGATACGTTGCTCGAACATTGAAAAGTGTTTGTATTTCATGCCTGTGTGCTCTTCTTTTTATACGGGTCGCTGGGTGGTGATGACGGCTACCGTTTGCAGTCTTTCTGCAGCTGTATTTCTTACTCGAGGCTACTGGAACCCACATAAAATGCATGTATTGCAGTTCACCCACGGCGCAACACAGTGTAAGTTTAGGTACATGTATGAACACTGTACATACCTACTGTAAATACTATAATAGTGTCCCATGGGGCACTCCGTTAGTACCCCCTGCTAGAGTGGGGTATTATTGAAAGGGGGTACTATTAAAGGGATGGGGCACTATTATAGTATTTACAGTATGTAAACAGTACATACGTTTGTGCATTTCGTCGGCACGAACGCGCTGGGGCGGTGCATGGTTCCGGAAAACCATTTGTTGCCAGCGCTGCATTAATCTAAAATAATTAACGGTGTTCGAGATACACGTACAAATTGCTGTTGTGCTTCTTAGTGTTGTTTGGACAGGCTCCTTTATGGCATTCACGGAGTCTCTCTATGCGTTCGGTCGATTGAACGAACGGCGACATATTGGTGCATCCTGTACTGCGTATGTGCATACTGTAGTTGCTTGCACGAGTTATTAGCGGATCGGCTCAGCTCCTTCAAGCTGAGTGCTTGTCAGATCCTCGAGTTTAGCACCCCTGGTCGCGCGTGTAGCATGAACCAGTAAACGGCGGCTGGCTTCACGTTAACTGGTCTATAGTAGTTCCGTGTGGACACTCCTCACTCTCACTTTCCAATTCGCCTCAAGCGAAGCACATCAAGACAGCGACTGAGCTACAAGGCAAGCAATGAAGCTCATCTCGGCGGCGTTTGCGACCTTCGCCCTTTTTGTGGCAGCTGTTAGCGGCTCGCCCATGATGCGTCAAGAAGTCGAGGGCGCCAACCAAGTTCAGCAGCAGCAGCAGCAGCAACAACAACAACAACAGCAGCAGCAGCAGCAGACGCAGACGCAGCAGAAGAGCAGCAGCACCTGCAACCTGTCTGGCACCTACAAAAAGGGCACGGACATCTCGTCCTGTAGCACTGTCACCATCGGATCTCTTAATGTCCCCGCTGGTGTGACACTAGATCTGAGCAGGGCCAAGGCTGGAGCTACCATTCAGTTCACAGGCACCACCACTTTCGGAACGCTGAAGTGGAACGGACCACTTGTGACACTCAGCGGAAACGATCTGACGGTCAAGGGCAACGGCAAGCTGGATGGCCAAGGTGCTTGGTACTGGAAGCAGGGTCAGTCGATCACCCGCCCGGTCTTCTTCCAAATTCACAAGGTCATCCACTCCACAGTGTCCGGGTTCACCATTCTGAACGCGCCTTACCGCACGTTCAGCATTGTGGACTCGATGTACACGACCCTCTCTGGTCTCACGCTGGACTCGAGGGCTGGCAACGGTGTCGCCACGAACACGGACGGCTTTGACTTGAGCTGCAACGACCATATCACGATCACGGGCAATAAGATCTACAACCAGGACGACTGTCTGGCCATGCAGTCGAGCACCAACACGATCTTCAGCAACAACTACTGCTATGGCAGCCACGGGATCTCCGTCGGATCACTTGGTGGCATCTCGGTCGACAAGACGACTACGGTGCAGGGTCTCACTGTCCAGGGCAACCACATTCAGGACAGCGACAACGGCCTCCGCATCAAGACTATTATCGGTCTGAAGGGCCTCGTCTCTAATGTGAAATTCATCAACAACCACTTGTCAAACGTCAGGAACGCCGTCGTCATGCACTCGGACTACAGCAAGTCCAAGGGAGGATACACTGGTGCGGCCACCAGCCAGGCGCAGATTACGGGCGTGACGGTGTCTGGCCTCACAGGTACCGCCACGAACCTGTACGACATTGTGGTGAACCCGAAGGCTGTTTCTAGTTGGCAGTTCTCAGGAATTCAAGTGAATGCAGCTGCCAAGGGCAAGATGACCGGCGCGCCGAACAGTGTTAGCATTTAAGCGCTAAATACCCCACACAGAGTGGCGACCCAGCAGTCGATAAAACTGACAAGTGAGTAGAAACACCAGACAAATAGAACACATTTGATGTTGATAAAGTTTCCACAGTCACTGCTAGCCAAAGAAGTCCTTTGGTACTTCGAGACACGACAGTAATGCACCTCAGTGAGCAATGAACGAAGCTGATACATTTCGTAACACGATGTATTCGTGTTGTAAGAACAAGGACTATCACAAAAACAAGCTCACTATTCATTTAATAAAAACGGCTTGAGTACTCGTTTACATGTATCAGAACGCAAACCTTTAAACTCGAGTCATCTTTAAAAAAAATGATGCACCGTGCGGGTGGATCACGAACAAATTGTGATCCAACACCATCCGCTTCCAGCATCCGAGTTGTGCAAATGGCTTTCGTCGACATCAGCGAATGATTATTTATGCCTGAGAGCGCGATGTAGACTTCAGCAATCCCAGCCTTGTTATTCATGCACGACAATGATTCCAGCAGTACATGTAGTAGTACAGTAATATGTCATACCCAAGCAAGACGCGATGCATTGTGAGGCACGTTCAATGAAGAACGGTTATACAATTTCTCTCAGGCATGCGACTGGATCTCCACGCTGCGAGTTCGCATAGGTGCTGTCGATACTGGTTTTCTAGTCACCAGCCTGATGGGCACTGTGATCTTCCACGCGACGAGATTTTTTGTTGTTCGTACAGCACGCGGCGAGAGTTGATTGCTGCTGACGTCTTCTTCTTTGGTACCCGCTGGTAGAAGTCTGCAGGGTCACTTGCACAAAATCTCGTTCGGTTGCGGACGACATGTGGTGCCCTGAACATCAAAAGGCCAATGCATTTGTATGTGGCTTTGCAGATAAAATGTCGCCCTGTTTTATGACATAGATCGAGGTCGACCACTCCACAAATCGTGGTATAAAAAAGAGTCGTTAGCATGAGCGACCTCGATACATGTATACATCGTGGGATGCGGGATGGACCAATCAGAGCTCTTTGTTGCAGGTTGAAGCGGGACGTATTAGGGACGACACCCCTTCTTGTCTTGCTGTGACACGGGCGCAGGACGCACAAAATACGTGACGACAACCACACAACGCGATAGAAAAATGTCTCCAGGTATTACATGTACAGTACCTCAGGGCGTTATCACAGGCGATCCAGCCAAGCATGAGGCGATCGCAGCAGCAATGGGGCGAGCGAGGCCTCCAGTCGCACGAAAGCAGAGGCTGTCATTCGATACACGGAACATGCATTAAATTGGCTTTCAGCAACGCCAGCAGCAGCAAACCTCTTCTTCAGTCCGGCGACTGGTCTTTAGCACACGGACGGAGGTCCTGGGCCTGGCAAGGTCGTCCCGCATACCATCCCGCTCTTGCGGGGATACATGGCCCTAACTGCAAATGCTGTCAAACGTCTTCCCAAGCCGCATTATGGGTCTTTTGGTCGAAGGCAAAAAGTGCTTTTTCAAGCGAAAGCCGGAAGTTCAAGGTCGTCTTCAGTTCTCAGCGGCGCCAAATTTAGCGGCAAAACCACCGGCGACCCGCCGTCCGCGCTGATAGAGTGCATTTCCAGTTCTGCGGTCTCCTAGAAACCTCCTTGTTGCTCGACAATCGCGAAAGTCCATCCGGCCATGGCGCGTCAGCTGCTACTCCTCTTCCCCAGTGACGTAGATAATGTGGTTATCGAGGGGCCACGCTACGCGGAAGTGACGGCAAGGCGTAGTGGCAGAACCCAAGTGGCGATTCTACCACAGTCAAACGACGAGCAACCAGTGCCAACAAGCATTAGTCCATCTACTGCGAGGTCGCACGCGGTTCCTAGGTCCGAGCTACAGGATGGGATGCCGGGCCTCAGGCTTTTCCTCCCCGTATATGTCCAGATCGACGACAATTTCCATCACGGACAAATTACGGCATACACTGACAGCGAATACACCATACGAACGAAGGACGAACCTATTCATGTACCTCACAACGTTCCGATCGAAATTGCTCAGGCGATTGCTGTACTCATGTGGCACGCGGAACTAGTTCAAGCACAAATTCCCTCGTCAGACGCTCTGGAAGCGATCCACAGTCGAATTTTGGATCGCCTTCTCGGCCAGAACGAACAACGCGCAACCAAATCCATCCCCAGACTCATCGGCGGTGTCCCTACTCGGCAGTCTATCCCTCAACCATCTTCGTTGGTTCCATGGAAGTGCCCCAGAACAGGCGAAAACAAGTTGATCAGCGTTGGAGACGTCATCAATTATGCATTCTACACCGACGGCAACCGCCCGGTCCCCACCAACATTCAGGTCGGAGAGACCTTTGTCGATGGTCCGGCGACATGTCCGGAACGCATAGCCAGGACGTCACGAAGCAGGCGACGTACGTCCACAAGCCAAAGACACGTTACTGTAGAATTGGCCCATAGCAATCGACCAGCCTGATCAAGATCAAATCGCCATGCTACCGAATCTCACGACGCTCCAACCGACGAATCCCCAACGCTGCTGGAGGATTCATCGAAGGAAGAGGATAATAACACCACCACCAGGGATTCGACACGTTTCACCGATTTACTCACCGCCCTGAGTGAAGGTTAACCGACTACAAAATGTCGTCGCATCACAGAGACTCCGTCAGCTCCGACTCCGATCAATACAGCCGTCCCAGACATCCCAGCAGAGAACGACACGCAACCAGATCCAGTACAAGCACTATTGCAACTGTTCGGACCCGCCCTGTCAGCTTACGCCCAGCGGCAGCAGCAAAACACTACTCAACCAGCTCTACCACCAAGAAGGAGGGCGGTCGAAAACCCAACAGACGCGTCACACCCAGTTGCACTTATATCCAGTACGTCAGATATCATACCTGTCCACGACACGACAAATGACAGAAGGCAGGCAGCCTTCCGTCCCTCACGGGCTCAACAGGAAATCCACGACGCAATATCATCGCCAGCATACATAGGTAAGGACACCGACGTTTATATGGATTATGTAAGGATCTCAGACGCGACAAAGTTCATGGCCCATCCAGCGATCACAACGAGAATATTCGACATCGAGTTCGGTGTGTGTGATCTTTCCGTGCTGCATTTCCCTCGCTTTGACTTGGATGCACAACTCGACCGCAAGAAGTCAAAAGCAATCAACATGCGTAATTTCTCTTCAAAAGCAGGACTTCCAGAACTTCCTGAGTGTTCCGCGTATCACAACTTCGTCGAAGCTCTAAGCGTACTCTACGCTTTCGCAAAAGAATTCTTCAATGAAGAAACCAAAGACATTTTTGCCGCGGCGAAGGATTTCGGAGAACGTCTGGAAGATTTCGCACCGTGGAGCTCTTACGAGATCAACATCTTAGCGTTTTGGTTTTCGAACGTCCTCGGGGCTTATCGTTTAGCCGTCATCAATGACATTCGAACTGGAGCGAACACGCGGTGTACCGTGTGATCACGATTCAACATGCAAGGAGCAGAGCTCGAGGTACTCTTATTTAAGGCGTCTCGTAGATGCCCGCAAAACCAAGGCCAAGGATACGACACACACCAACACCACGGGCCTGCGGGTCCTGCCAGACTAAGCAACCCTCCTCAGGCAGGCACCAAAGCCAAACGGAGAGAGCGCAAAGTCCCTGAAGAACTATACAAAATCATTCCGAAGAAAGAAGGCCGCCAATTATGCCTTCGGTACATATCCGTACAAGGTTGTCCTTCGTCAAATAAGGACCGGTGCTACGTGAGCTTCTTAGCACACTTCGATCCCCCGACACTACCTGACATCGTGGCAAACTACGTCCGAGATACCTATGGAGGTGTCCGTGACCTCCCTAGGCAAGAATGACGTCCAACAGCACTGGCCGCACAAATTATGCGGGCTAACACTTGTTCACGCATAGTGGTGCGCAGGCCCTGGAGCACCAATTACAAGCGGCAGAAATCGAGCGTCACCAAGCGCTCCTCAGAGCGTTCCACAGTGCTGGTATTTGAGCCCCAGCTAGTGTGCCACTAGCAGCGACCACGGCCGGACCACCACCACAGTTTCTATTGGACCACGAACTTGTAAGGACCACCTCAATGCTGGTCACCCAGGACAACCTCACCTTAGAAGATATGATCCGTCTGTGGCGAGGGCAGACTGCTACCTCGCCTATCCCCAACAAGGCATTAAATCCCAGTCTCTATGAATGGCACCTGCAAGGGTACGACCACCTCGACCAGCTCATTAGCACAGCTACTCGCGGGGTGCAGCACGTCTTCCATGATAAGGAAAACCCGTACAACAAGCCCGTGCCGAATCATAAATCCGCCTCAACCATGCACAACGCCTTAATCAGAAGCGTTCGAAGTGGGCAGCAGAGTGGGGCATACCTTGTTGTATCACAAAGGGCGGCTAATAAGTGGCATCTACACTACAGTTCCTTCGGGTGTGTCGAAAAGTCCGACACGGATCCGGCTATCGGAGCCAGGGTGATCCATGATCTTTCATCGCCAACAGGCTACTCGACGAACGCATGGTCCGACAAAGGCAGCATACCGTCGCTATTATATGAGCTGGTTGATGTCATCGCGCGCAGAATCATCATGCTCAAGCAAACCAACCCCTCTCTCGTGATAAAGATGATGAAAGGTGATGTCAAGTCAGCTTACAAAAATCTACACGTGCACGAAGCAGTCAGCGCATTTTTCGCCGGTTCAATCCCCTGTGAAGACGTGGTAGTAATCGATCTGGCCTTGCCATTTGGGTGGACAGGCTCTGCAGCTCACTTCGGCGTGTTAGGCAAGGCGATATCACACCTCGTCCGTCGCGAGAGTCCGAATTCGCTGAGCCCAAACGATCTAGACACCACACCGTTCTTCTGTTACGATTGGGTGGACGACCACGTGCTAGTGGAACACGACATCAGCAATCGTCTAGAAGCATGTGACAGTGCCCTTCGCTTGGCAATGATCGCAGTATTGGGACCTCGCGCAATTAACGAGAAGAAATTTACTGGTTGGTCCACCGATCTAGTAGCACTCGGACTGGAATGGGACTCAATTTCCATGTCTGTATCAATGCCACACGCAAAGATTCAGAAAGCGCTAGACCGGACCGTAGCGATGCTCTCATCGCCAACAACCACACGGACATTGCTATCGAAAATACTCGGCAGCCTCCGACATGTTTGCTCCTGCATCCGACCTGCCAAGCCATTCTTTCAGAGATTAGCTGCGCTGTGGAAACGTTCCCGACGAAACCACACTAATGAAGTTGCAAATGCAGCACACCTGGACCTCCAATGGTTTGCTCACATACTACAGCACGGCCGCTTACGAGGTGTACCCCTCGAGTATTTTTGCGGACTTCCGATACCGCCGGTGCATTTGTATATGGACGCCAGCAACGTCGGACTCTGCATATTGTATCCTGCTCGACACGAGTTCATACGGGTTCAATTCGATGCTACCGAGCCAGACCTCATCGAAACCCACCAGTTTAGCATCAACGTCCGTGAACAATTCAGTGCCTTAGTGGCGGTACTATGCTGGAGAAAGCAGTGGAGCACATCAAGTTACCACGCGCTGACTCACGTACGTTTTCGGATAGACAGCACCGCAGCAGTGACGTGGTGCAACAAACTCGCCAGTACCAATCCGTTCTCGCAGGAAATGAATCGTATTTTTGGCGCGGTGGAGCTGAATGGGGCATAAGAATATCTGCTGGACACCTTGCAGGGTCATCCAATTTTCTCGCCGATCTGGGGTCCTGAGCATGGTCCGATTCTTACCTCACCCAATGGAAGGAACTAACCACTAATTAGACGCAGGTCACGGTTCCCGACGCAGCGAGGAAGGCTTACGACGGCAGCTGGTCGCCCTTTAGCGACGCTCCTTGGCCAACACCTCCCGAATGCAATACGAGTCCACTTGGAAACAATGGACCGAATTCTGCCACCGGCTCGAAAGCTCGCCATGGCTACCTGAACACGATCCGACCACCCAGTCGCTCCGACTGGTGTTCTTTGCCATCGACAGATGGTCGTTATCATGCTCCAGCAACAGGATCAGCGCCAGATCTACCTCCACCATTCTCGCCCAGATTAGCCACATCAAGTGGTATCATAAGGTGTACGCAGGATTTGAGCCCGTCATCAACTCAAGTCACGCAACAGCGTTCGGAGGAATGCGGCGAGCCAGTCCACCGTCTCAACCCAGGACACCCGTCTCGTGCACCATGCTCGAATGGATGGCAAGACTACAAGAAACCCAACAAACGCATCTTTCTTGGGGCTGCGTTGTTGGGTTTCTTTTATCTCCTAAGAAGCTCCGAGTACCAGGTAGTGAAGGGCGGCCGGCACAAATACGCTCTAGAGCGTCGTGACGTTGAAGTTTTCGATACCGAAGGAAATACCGCAACTAATTTTCATGACGCAACACTCGCAGTAATCACGCTCCGTGGCAGCAAGACCGACCAGCAAGGACACGGATCGTCGCGCCATTTAAGACGGTTCGGCCACCCACGGGTGTGTCTGGTATTTGGAGCAGGATTACTCCTAGAACTGGCAGAGAAGCATCATCTCCGCCCAACAGATCCAATCTGCTCATTTAGCCGAGTACGAATGCTCAAGGCCGAGGAGTTGTCGAAAGCCTTGAAGGCAGCAGCTATCGGAACAGGTCTGGATCCGCAGCGGGTATCCTGTCACTCCCTGCGCAGTGGCGGAGCATCCGCGCTAATCGCCGGAGGCGTGGATTCTACCACGATTAAACTCCAAGGGCGGTGGAAATCTAGCGTCTTTCAGCGATACACACATTACATTTCACGAAGTTGGAGCACCTCTAGCAGCATTGATGGCAGGCGAGAGCAACTTGGCATCTCGAGTTACGAGCATCCCACATCGCAATGGGGTTCACGCTTAAGCGAGGCAACGTGCGATGGCTACGTAATCTCTCAATGTCAAGTATGCTTCTGATCCCCATCTCAAGCTTCTAGCTCTATTACAGCTTCACGTCGGCGCATCAACTGAAAAACTCATCTGCATTCCTGTACACTACTGGTAGCACATTCAGCTACAGTATAGTTACTTCGGCGCTGAAATGAGCCCATATTTTCTACAGGATAGATCTAAGAACAGATATTTTAGGCGCAAGGTCGAGTAGTTGCTGATATCAACTGTACATAGGTACATGCACAACATTCATTTTTTTCATACTTGGTACGCAAGCTGGTCTTTACCAAACATACTCCAGCCTGGACTCGATCACATCGAGGGTACAATATTGAGCGTTTATATTGTGAGAAAGCGGGGTGTGGGTACGGCGTTGCGTGAACGACGGAACCCCAAAACCAAAATACAAGGCACACGTTTACTCCTATGGTTAGGAATGTTCACGCGACAGCCACAGGAGGCACCACCGCAAGGGTGATCCGAGTACAACCACCACCATCGCACGACGACATTGGTGTTAATATCCTGGCTTAGGTCATTCCATACGTCTTGTACGCAGTATTGTGCTTTGGAGATAAAATGTCGCCCTGTTTTTATGGCGTAGATCCAGGTGGATCTCGATTTATTATAACTGGAGAAGAGCGACAAGTGAAAACGACAAAACGTTTGATCCTCCTAAAATGTCCCGCAAAAGACGCTGTTGAACTTGAACATGTGCGTGTAGCTACACTGCCATGCTACAAAAGATCGCAATGAAGGCCATCTCCTGTGCAAAAGAGCAAAATATTGTAGGTGTTCCTCGGCGTCTTAGTTTGTAAGTATTAAAATGCATGTGATGATACCACTTAAAAAAACTTGACGAACGATAAGTGCATGTCTTGCAGGATTTTACAGCTGCCGTCAGGCTCTGCAGGGCTTCCCAGCTGCTAGATTCGACGACGGCACTCGCCTAAAGTCTGCAACTGGACGCCGATACTTCGACTATCCTTATTAATATCTCTGTATTTTAATAGCATGCTTTCAATTTTGCATGGTTCTGCACTGGAGCTGGCTGCACCGAGGCGGACCTCAGACCGCCTTGATTTGCAGCGTTGTGGTCCACAATGTGGACGACCCAGGTCTGAGTGCAGAGGCCCAACATGAGCCTGTGTACAGTACAGACCTCACCCTCGCATTGCTCCGACTACGGTTCAAAGGTGTGCGCTGCGTCCAATCGACCGACCCAACTGGTGCGCTGCTGACAGAGGGTGCTCCTGATACTCAGTTTAACCTCGATTGCATGTAAACTTGATGCGGCAAATCTATGCGTACGAACACCGACACAAAGCGATGCTTTCACAAGCGTATTGCTCCAGGTCGTTGACCAGTGGACTCAGTTTCCAATTTGCACTGGGCGAAGCAAGCTTCTGCAAACAAGTCTCCCCACCTCACCGCCAAGGCACCACCCGCGCACCCACCGAAAGCAGCATGAAGTTCTTCACCACTGCGCTCGCCGTGTTCGCGCTGATCGCGACGACCGCCAACGGCTCGCCCATGCTGCGCATGGAGGCCGAGGGCACGAAGGGCAAGTCTAAGACGAAGGCGCCGGTCGTTGAGGCCGATGACGACTACACCCAGCAGCAAGACCCGACCCAGCAGCAAGACCCGACCCAGCAGCAGGACCAGAGCCAACAACAGGACCCGACCCAGCAGCAGTCGCCCACGACCAAGGCGAGCAGCGGCTGCCACCTCACGGGCACCTACAAGAAGGGCACGTCCATCGCGTCCTGCAGCTCGATCGTCATCGACTCGCTGACGGTTCCCGCCGGCGTCACGCTGGACCTGAGCCTGGCCAAGACCGGCGCCACCATCGAGTTCGTGGGCACCACGACGTTCGGCACGCAGAAGTGGGAGGGCCCGCTGGTGCAGGTGAGCGGCACGGACCTGACGGTCAAGGGCTCCGGCGTCCTGGACGGCCAGGGCATGTGGTACTGGAAGCAGGGCCAGTCGATCACGCGCCCCGTGTTCTTCAAGCTGCAGAACGTCATCAGCTCGACGGTGTCGGGCTTCACCATCAAGAACATGCCGTTCCGCACCTTCAGCATCGTGACGTCCAAGGACACGACGCTGAGCGGCCTGACCATCGACAGCCGCGCTGGCAATGGCATCGCCAAGAACACGGACGGCTTCGACCTGACAAAGAACGACCACATCACCATCACGGGCAACAAGATCTACAACCAGGACGACTGCCTGGCCATGCAGTCGAGCACCAACACGGTCTTCAGCAACAACTACTGCTGCGGCGGTCACGGCATCGCCATCGGCTCGCTGGGCGGCAACGCCGTGGACCAGTCCACGACCGTGCAGGGCCTTACTGTCGAGGGCAACACCATTGTTGACAGCGACAACGGCATCCGCATCAAGACCATCATCGGCCTGAAGGGCCTGGTGTCGGACGTCAAGTACGTGCAGAACACGCTGTCGAACGTGAAGAACGCCATCGTGATGCGGTCAGACTACAGCAAGGCCAAGGGCGCCTACACGGGCTCCCCCACGAGCCAGGTGACGATCAAGGACGTGACTGTGAACGGCCTCAAGGGCACGGCCACGAACCTGTACGACATCGTGGCGAACCCGAAGGTGGTGTCTGGCTGGGACTTCTCGGGCGTGACGGTGAGCGCGTCGGTCAAGGGCAAGCTGGCTGGTGCGCCCAACAGCGTGAGCGTGTAGAGAGACTTACGGTTGACTTTGCAGGTCCAGTGTATGCATTAGATGTGTTTGAGGCCAAACGAAGGCCTACTCAGTTAATTGAATGGAAATACTTTGCGATTACGTCTCGCACACTTAATTAAGAACGGACACTTCACTGTAGTCATGCTGCAATAGTCCATCGGTACCTTAAAATAAAGCTCCGGTTGCTGTCTATCTCGACGTACTGCCCAGTCGGATTACTGGAAATCCCCGGCTACAATACCGCATCGCCCCTGTCCTAAGCGAACTGCAATGTATGCAGTTTAAGGTACATCTGTTGCCAAGTCTCAGAATTAAATGGTAAAAAGTAAAAGTTATAATAATTCTTGGTATTTTGGACCAATCAAAAAGTATGGACACGGCGGGAATTGAACCCGCATAAAATTGCGGTGCACTTTCCCAATTGAGCTACGTGTCCAAGCTCGCTTGGTTACCTTCGCAATTAAGTCTCATCAAAGTAATGTGTTGTATTGTGCATCTAGAAAAACTCATCGTCGGAGCTGCTGGAATAATCATCATCACTACAAACCTGTTTGCCTGCTGCAATTTGGGTAGACGTGTGCAATAGCTTCGTTTACAGAATAGCCAGCAGCCAGGAATTCGAGAAGGCGGCGCTTGTGCGTATAGTCGACTGCAATGCGGGTGTAGCGCTTTGGCTTTTTGCCGGTTCCTGTGGTGCGTGGTCTACCCATAGCACTTTGAACACTGAGACCGAATGGCTGGTGGAAGCCTGTAATTAGCTGGTCAACATGGAATTTTAACTACAGACATGAGGTGTCAATGCATTGTTTTCATTGGCTAAAATAAAAATTCGCTTAGGACAAAACTTCGCTTAGGACAGGGGCGATGCGGTACTCCAAATATCGTGAATATTATCTCGTCGAGCACAGTGTTTAACGAGCTCCAGACATGATTATCTCACGCTGCCTTCACCATTGTCGAACAGTGTCCGGGTAGATTTTTCAGCAGATCGGTTGCCGATTTGAACTGGGTCAGGGATCAGATTATATTCGGTTGTATAACCGATATAATCTGATCAAATGAACAGATCAAGAAAATACATCATAATTACTCCTGAAATATACACACTCAAAAGGAATTTAGGTCAACTAAATTTTGCTTATAGCAGGACTATTTCGTAGTTTGTAACAACTAAAACTGGTAACCTTTTATTTTGTTCAGAATTATTGTTTGAGATTATAATTTAAAGAGGAAATGTTGCGGGATTGCATCGACCTTATACCTGGCTTATGCTTTCGTAGCCCGGGGCGACCGAATCGTACCCATACAGTCAGTTGCGGACAAAAATTTCGGCGTCATATAGAGACAAAGAAAGACAGGATGAGCGACATCTGTGCGAAGAGGGCTCAGAGAGACCGTTTGCAACCGGAGCGAGGCGGAGGTCTGCAATGGTCGGCGCGTGGGCCGGAGTAGTTGCACTGCGAAGTAGTTATTATCTATTTACCGACGCCTTGCCCGCCATGAGAGAAGCGAAATTGGCGGTGCAAACGAGGAGCTCACTTGTCGAGGGTCCCATTGTTCGTCCATCCTCCCGAAAAGCCTGAAGTAAAGTCCGATCCGTATGCGAAAATAGGTAACCGTGAAGACAGTGTGCTGCGGAAACATGCAGCCCTAAAAGAATTTGGCAAAGTAATTATAGTCCCATCAAATCTGGTCTTTGTGTTGCCTAGAAGTAGTTTCTATGTAGGCTGGTAGTAACTTTTTCTCGGATCTGGGATCTAGACCATGATCAGATTCTATCGATTAGAGTACACACAAATCACAAATGGGATCAAATATAATTTGATCCAGACCCAGTTCAAATCGGCAACCAATCAGCTGAAAAGGTAACCAGTGCCCGGATGGAGGGAAGGACCAGCCCAGATAGCCGAAGTGACGGACTGCTCTCGTTGGGACGCCCTCGTCTTCGCATTCGGTCCACTTGATAACCTCTTGTTTCTTGGCGAGTGGGATCGCCGACCGCTTGCTTGACTTCTGTAAAAGCCGTTGTGATAGGAATACCTAGCAGCAGCGACGCGGGTGCCACTGGTCCGGTGCATTGGTGGCTGAAAGAAAAAACTCACCTCTGCCATTCGTTCGATACCAACAAGACAGCTGAAACCCATGAGTAGGGAATCTGCAGAACGCTTTCCAGCATTTGAAATTTTCCAGTTAAATCATAACACGAAGAAAGCATATTTGCCTTTTCAACTAATTGTAACAAGAGCGCCAAACAAGCCGCACCCAAAGCATTCTTTCTGTGAGGTACGATAGTCCTCTCGGGACATATATAATCATTTCCATTCCATTTACGTACTGAATAGGTCTTCTTTTGACCACGAACACTTCTACTGCATACACTAGACTTGAAAACTCGACCGTAAGTCTCTCTACACGCTCATGCTGTTGGGCGCACCAGCCAGCTTGCCCTTGACCGACGCGCTCACCGTCACGCCCGAGAAGTCCCAGCCAGACACCACCTTCGGGTTCGCCACGATGTCGTACAGGTTCGTGGCCGTGCCCTTGAGGCCGTTCACAGTCACGCCCTTGATCGTCACCTGGCTCGTGGGGGAGCCCGTGTAGCCGCCCTTGGCCTTGCTGTAGTCCGAGTGCATCACGATGGCGTTCTTCACGTTCGACAGCGTGTTCTGCACGTACTTGACGTCTGACACCAGGCCCTTCAGGCCGATGATGGTCTTGATGCGGATGCCGTTGTCGCTGTCAACAATGGTGTTGCCTTGCACCGTCAGGCCCTGCACGGTCGTGGACTGGTCCACGGCGTTGCCGCCCAGCGAGCCGATGGAGATGCCGTGACCGCCGCAGCAGTAGTTGTTGCTGAAGACCGTGTTGGTGCTCGACTGCATGGCCAGGCAGTCGTCCTGGTTGTAGATCTTGTTGCCCGTGATGGTGATGTGGTCGTTCTTGGTCAGGTCGAAGCCGTCCGTGTTCTTGGCGATGCCGTTGCCGGCGCGGTTGTCGATGGTCAGGCCCCTCAGCGTCGTGTCCTTGGACGTCACGATGCTGAAGGTGCGGAACGGCATGTTCTTGATGGTGAAGCCCGACACCGTCGAGCTGATGACGTTCTGCAGCTTGAAGAACACGGGGCGCGTGATCGACTGGCCCTGCTTCCAGTACCACGAGCCCTGGCCGTCCAGGACGCCGGAGCCCTTGACCGTCAGGCTCGTGCCGCTCACGCGCACCAGCGGGCCCTCCCACTTCTGCGTGCCGAACGTCGTGGTGCCCACGAACTCGATGGTGGCGCCGGTCTTGGCCAGGCTCAGGTCCAGCGTGACGCCGGCGGGAACCGTCAGCGAGTCGATGACGATCGAGCTGCAGGACGCGATGGACGTGCCCTTCTTGTAGGTGCCCGTGAGGTGGCAGCCGCTGCTCGTCTTGGTCGTGGGCGACTGCTGCTGGGTAGGGTCTTGCTGCTGGGTTGGGTCTTGCTGCTGGGTGTAGTCGTCATCGGCCTCAACGACCGGCGCCTCCGTCTTAGACTTGCCCTTCTTGCCCTCGGCCTCCATGCGCAGCATGGGCGAGCCGTTGGCGGTCGTCGCGATCAGCGCGAACACGGCGAGCGCAGTGGTGAAGAACTTCATGCTGCTTTCGGTGGGTGCGCGGGTGGTGCCTTGGCGGTGAGGTGGGGAGACTTGTTTGCAGGAGCTTGCTCGCCTCGGTGCAAAATGCGAAGTGAGACCGAGCTCCGCTCAGCGAAATGGAGCGCACTCCGCTTGGGACACTGTGGCCGTGGTTTGAGTTGGGGGCCGTTAGTTCGCTCTGGTGTTCGAACGACTCGTTAGTAGTACATGTGCAAGCGTGGTCGCCGCATCAAGTTTTAGTCCCGGTCCAGCCGAGCATCAGGCGCACCCTCTGTCAGCGGCGCACCAACCAGCTGGGTTGGTCAACCGCCGCCTGCCTGCTCAATCAGACACCTCGCGCGCCTTTGACCCGTTATTCGTCGGAGCTGCGCCGCGGGCGGTGAACGCGGGCGGTGAGCCATGATGTGCAGGCCCAAGTGCCATCGAGTGGGGCCTCTGCACTCGGACCTGGGCCCAAGTCCACAAAGGGTGCAAATCGACGAGATCGAAGGTCCGCCTCAGCGCAGCCAGCTCCAGCGTCGAACCGGGACATCTCGTGTCCGCGAGTGCAAGAGACCGACGGACGCTGTCAATTAGTCGACGTCCAGTCGAGGCCTCGCAGCAAGTGTTTTCGTCGAATCTAGCAGCTGGGCGTGCTGCAGCGCCCTTATGGCAGCGGGGATCCCGCAGCATTGCGGTTGAGAGCGAGACGAGCCTCAGCCCTCGCACTGCGAGTCGCAGTGCAGTTGAGGCTAAACTTTAGAGGGAGGGGCTGGAGCAGGTGGACGCCGCACATGCACAACTAAAAATTGGACTCGTGTCACCGCATCATGTCGACCGCCGTCCGCATGGAGCTGGGAATGCTCTCACGTGAGTCGGCAATTCGATTTGAGTTAGTCGAATGCACGTGTAAATAGTCCGCAAGACCACTTCAACGCATAGCCCGTTAAATGTATGTACACGTTTGTACGCGCTATCGCTCCAAGGCGCGGTGCTCTGGCACACGCACGCACGCATTTGCTTCTGGGTTTGGTGTCGTCGTCGTCGACGCGAACGCGCTCCACGATCCCAGATCGTCGATCTGCATCCCAGCGCTCAACCACACGACATTCGCAAGTCGACGGCGCCTGCTGGTGACTCAGGCGCAGGCGCTGCCGCCAGTGGGTAGGGCTGACTGGAATTCGAGTTCAATCGTGCTACCAGTAGTCATTCAGCTTAGGTAAAATACCAACGTGTGTACTCCCATGCTACCTTACTGCACTTTATAAGCCTGGAGACACTACTTATATCTAATACTTCAGTAGACTTCAACACATGCACATGGAGCTCGAAACCTCGATCGCTCTTCGATTGTTTGTTTGGTTGCCATAGTGTGGAAAGCCGCATCCGGCTTTCGATACGTACCGTACCGTATCGTATGCATGCATGTATACATTGTACGGCAAGCACTCCAATATCGGAAATGCCCCCAGGTAGCTTACTTCACTTCAGCGGGTCCGTGGCTAACACTGGCAGGGGACATTCCGCCAACACGCGTTATTGTGTGCTTGTACTAGCTAGTCGTTTAGTCGCTAGTTTCCAGACTAAAATTGCCTCATAATTAATCTGGATCGTGCACGAATGCAGCCGTGCCGCCGCTCTTCATGCGCGACGTGGTGACAGCAATAGGTACGGCGCGTGCAATCGGAAGGCTTTGAGCGAACGGACGGAAAGCGCAGCACAGCAGTGAGCCACGTTTGTTTATTTTAAGTTTTTTATTTTATTAGAACAGTGTGCGCGGGCAACGTCGGGAGGATACCTAGGGGCTGTCTTAAAGAGACGAGATGGGAAGTCGGTGCTGTACCGTAATACAGTACTCCCCAATACATGACTACCTCTGCTCTGCTGCATTCACTTCGGATCCCTTGTCCTTTGGTAGACACTCAGACTACTTAGAAGAACTTTGCTGCCTAGCTGAGCCCGGTGCGATGTCATCCACGCTTGTCTTTCACCACCCAGCCGAGATCGTTTGGACCACATCTACAAACCTCACCTACTAGGGAACATTGCATACAGTAGGGACTGCTAGCTGGTAAAGACACGAACCTAAATCGAGCTCTCTTTCGGATTTCCTTCCAACTACTCACTCGACTACCAAGCTTCATTCGCACACTCTCAATTAAGTGTCTGCTGGAACCAGCCTGTCCCAGGCCTCCACTACAATAATAATACATGTACATGCACCCTAGCGCAGGCTGCACATCTGTCGCCCTTCGCAAGGTTGATGAAGGAACTGGCACTCCTTTTGGTACGCTGCGCGCGATACTCTCGATGCATCGTATGGATTGGGCAAGCTAGGCGCCTGAGGGATCGTTGTACGTGTACTGACTGGCCCAGATGATGGCGCCGTTTGAGGTGGTTCTCGCTCGTGACAACTCAAGGCACGGCACGAATCCCTCGACCGTGTACGCCTGGTGCATGGCCGCGCAGAGCTTGCTATCATCTATATTAACACTTGGTTCTGTAGCACTACAATCAAGTAGTCATGGACTTGGAGATTTGACCGCGGTGTCTTGGTGTCTTGCCGTGTACTATTTGCTCCAGGGTTGTCGCGCGTGTGAAGATGATGGTAGACATCCGCTGCAGAATGGAGAGGTCTAGATTGGTCCTCGAAGAGCAGCATGTAATGCGCTACGTTGTGTAAGCGTTAATCTTTCTGGTTTTTCACCAGTTGTTACACTGCACTTAATATTTTGTTCTTCTCCCAGGCATAGCGGTTGAAGTTAGTGAAATGGTGCGCTTTGATTCGTCAGTCGGTTCAAACATGAGGAAAACCAATTTTGGGCAGCCCGCTGAGGCGTAACGAGTCATTCGCTGTAGTGCCTGCACCTCTCTGTCAGGCAAAATTTGTGCGCTTGTAGATACAGTTCGTTAGGGACACGACAATGACAAGCAGTGGATTTTGATGCAAGCGCTGCAAAATTCGGTTAATTTCATCTTTGGTTTTGGTACCGAGTTTACTAATAGCTTGCTTTTGTGAAGTTTTAACACTCTGGCGTTGTTTGGTAGTAAGGTTCGTCCACAATTATGTTCCGGTAAAGTAACTAGGGAGAACATTTAATGAGTATTTTTTAAGGTTGAAACTTTTGAAGACAATCACTCATGTTTCATACTCACAAAGAAGTTTTACTCACTCTTTCACACAACTCCAGTTCTTGATAGCCGCCGGCGATCTCAGCAGCCCACGCCACTTGGTTCGCCGCTGCAACTGCCTGCCGCGCCAGTGACATCGATACCCGAGAACGACCAGCCCGACACCACGTCCGGGTGACCAGGATATTATAGATTTTTTCGGCCGAACCCGTGAGCCTGGTGTTCGTGATCGTTATCTTGCTACTCTCGTCCCGGTGTAGCCGCCTTCGGACTCGCTGTAGTCGCGGTGGATCACGGTGGCGTTTCCCACATTCGACAGCGTGTTGTCCGTGTACGTGGTGTCCTTGACGGCGCTATACTCGTCGATTATGATTTGATACGGATACCGTTGACGCAGTTGAAGATATTGGTGTTGAGGCCAGACACTGTGCCGAAGGAGCTCACGGACAGGCCACCCCAGTGATCCGATTGACGTGTTGTTGGAGAAGTCGATGCTGGTGCTGGAGGTCCCGTGACCGCTGCTCGCCTGAGCTATTGGCCAGATCGTTGCCGGCACTAGTAGCGTCCAGTGCAAGTCCGCTGACAGTGGTGTCCTCGGAGTTGATGATGCTAATAGCGCGGTACGACATATTCGTGAGCCCCGACCTGATCGACGGAATGACTTTGTGCATGCGAAAGAAGACATGTCGGTCGATGGACGTGTCCTGTTCCCAGTAATACCAGTCGCCCTGATGCCTGTACCGCCCACCTTCAGGTAATTGGTAATTGTCTGTAAGCAGCCCTCCAACTTCGATGTGAGGAGGATCAGAATACATGTAGTCTATTAACGCTTACAATAGTCTGGGATGTCCTAAGTCACGTTATCGGTTCCTAACGTTTGTTGTCTGTTAATAGAACCGGTGGCTGTACGTGACTTGACTCAGATCGAGGTGCCTCTGTAGGGGTTTGCTGGAAGATACCCAAACAAATGAGTACATGTAATCAGGTGCCCTGAGTTATGGTCCGCGGATTTCTGTGTTCCAGCCTCTCTGTGGCGGAGGGTTATTTCTTGCAAAACCTCCATTCACTCACAGAACATCACAGAGCTGAACTTGCGAGGTCGAGCTGGCTACAGAGTTAGGAGACAACTCCCTGGCCGACACTCAGTGCTGGGCAGTGAACAGGCAGAACAGAATCTACTGGCTAGGCCTCACAATAGACTTGGGATTCGCCAGGAAGCGTCAGCTTCCTGTTGTTCGTATAGACCCACTACAGTCGCTGGCACCCGTAATTGAAGCGTCTGGTGGAACAAAATGAAGAAAATTGAATTAATTTTTTTTCAGGTCAGATTTGCAACCCATCAGCCAGAAGTTCTGGCTAATGGTTTCTGGCCCAGAACTATGGCAGACCCCTGCAGCGGCAACGGCGCTCTGGTGGCTCAGGAGGATCGAGACAGACTACCCCAAGCAGACGCCCATCCACTCGTACACATGTGAGCGCTCTCGACCGTGCTAGAGTTACTCTAGGTGAAGATGTCGTTCTGCAAGCCGTTGCGCACAGGTATGCACAACAACGCTGATCCTGACGCCTAGTACTTAGTGGGGTTACCTACGTAATTTCATCTGAATAATCATGCATCCTAGTAGGAATTGCGTTTCCTGGATTGTTTCGGTGAGACGCTTCAATTGTCGTGGTCCTGTAGTTTGGAAAGCTGCCACGCTGCTTGCAATCGCTACTCGGCCGCCGTTATGCACCACTGTGCTTCTCTGAGTCCACAGTACCTACCGTCAGGCAAATTGTGCTGAGAATCCACCATGTACGATTCCATCCGCGCTCGTACTCGTCGGCCTGATCTTGGAACTCCCCTCTGAGCCTGCTACTTGAATGCGCCGAACGTCGTGCTGCCTGTGAAATTGATCGTAGCGCTACCCGCAAGGTTGCTCGAGTCCAGTGTGGCCCCAACGGACAGTTATGATGGTGCTGCATGGAGACACGTCGGCCCCGCTGGTGTAGGTGTCGGAACGAGTGCAGCTACGGGATGACTCGATCAGTTGGCGCATCCTTGGCGAGGCGGAGGCGGTGATGGTAAGAGGGCCATGTTGGAGATGACTTGCCCGGCGCATAATAGGTCGAAAATGCTAATGACGCTGCTTAATTACATCAGTAAATTGGTCCCGCACGCCCAATGGCATGCATTTAATTAGTGATACGTCGTTCGGCGCCCCACCCAATCCGTATTCGTCCTAATGGGGTGAGACCGGCATGCTGATTGGCAGTAGAGTAAGGTAGTTCCAATTCGTTTCATGATTGTAATTGGGGTTTACCAAGCGCGCTTCCATATTGGAACCCAGGTCCACCGACAGGTCACCGACAAACTTTTCGAAAGCTGTACGTACATCAAATTTATCGTATTGGCTACATGCAGACTAGGGTGCACTGCAGACTGCCAATCAGTAAAGGAAAGTTTCGGGCTCTACACGCTCATGCTGTTGGGCGCTCCAGCCAGCTTGCCCTTCGCTGACGTGCTCACGTCGATGCCCGAGAAAGACCAGTTCGACACCGCCTTCGGGTTAGTCATAATGTCGTACAGGTTCGTGGCCGTACCCGTAAGGCCTGAGACAGTAACACCCTTGATCGTCACCTGGCTAGTGGCTGCCCCGGTGTAGCCTCCCTTGGCCTTGCTGTAGTCCGAGCGAATGACAATAGCGTTCTTCACGTTCGACAGTTCATTGTCCACGTACTTCACATCAGAAACAAGACCCTTGAGACCAATGATGGTCTTGATGCGGAGGCCATTGTCGCTGTCAACGATGATGTTTCCCTCGACAGTGAGACCCTGCACCGTGGTGGACTGGTCAACGGTGTTTCCACCGAGCGAACCAACAGAAATACCGTGGCTGCCGTAGCAACGGTTGTTGGTAAAGAACGTGTTGGTGCTCGACTGCATGGCCAGACAGTCGTCCTGGTTGTAGATAATGTTGCCCGTGATGGTGATGTGGTCGTTCTTGGTCAAGCCAAAACCGTCCGTGTTCTTGGCGATGCCGTTGCCGGCGCGATTGTCGATCGTGAGACCCGTGAGCGTCGTGTCCTTAGACGTGACAATGCTGAACGTGCGGAATGGCATGTTCTTGATGGTAAACTTCGACACCGTCGAGCTGATAACGTTCTGCAGACGGAAGAAGACTGGACGCGTGATCGACTGGCCCTGCTTCCAGTACCACGAGCCCTGGCCGTCCAGGGTGCCGGAGCCCGTAACCGTAAGATCAGCACCTCCGACAAGAACCAGCGGACCCGCCCACTTCAGTGTGCCGAACGTGGTAGTGCCCTTGAACTCGATGACAGCACCCTTTTTGGCCTTGCTCAGGTCCAGCGTGACACCGGCGGGGACCGTCATCGAGTCCACGATGATAGAGCTGCACGATGCGATGTTCGTGCCCTTCTTGTAGGTGCCCGTGAGGTGGCAGCCGCTGCTTGTCTTGGTCGTGGGTGACTGCTGCTGGGTAGGGTCTTGCTGCTGAGTGTAGTCATCATCGGCCTCGACGACAGGCGCCTCAGTCTTGGACTTGCCTTTCTTGCCCTCGGCCTCCATGCGGAGCATGGGCGAGCCATTGGCGGTCGTAGCGAGCAGCGCGAACACGGTGAGCGCAGTGGTGAAAAACTTCATGGGTGCAATCGGGGCGACGAAGGGGGGGGGGTAGACTTTTTCGCAGAGCTTGCTTCGCCCGGAGCAAAATGGGAACTGAGCTTCAGCTTCGTCAAAGGCGATTCGAGTGCCCTTTATGTCTGTAGAGCAAACAGCCACGTCGAAGTTGTTGATTAAAATGTATTAATCGACCATATGATTGCGTCAGTGATGGTCAAGATCGAGATATACAGTATGTACAATGAAGTCGAGGGTTCGCGTCTCTTCACTGCCAATCTCCTAAGCTGTGGCCCGATTACACCTACAGTATATGGCTCGAACTAAAGTATGGACGTTACAGGAGATGAGCCTCGAGCGTCGTTATTGCGGCCTCTATACTATAGCCCAAAGCTCCCGACAAAAAGGAGCGTTGATCGAATCTTGAACCGAAGCTTGGATTAATAAATCTCAGCTTCAAGGTGTATCATCTTACGCGACCACAGCGGCCAAGTGTTTATGTCGAAGAGCAGCTGGTACTGCGGCTGCAGTTTTGATGGCATTCCATCCCTCTCTCTAACGCGCCAGCAATCAGAGAGGTCACTGCATCGAGAGTCTATCCACTTACGTTGGTAAGAAACCTGGCACCTGTTGCCTCGACAGGAAAAAAAAATCGGAAGCCTTGCGAAAGCAGGAATACTTATGCAGTGTCCTCCGCAGACATCTTCGTGAATTTTATCGTACACTAACTAACTGTAAGTGCTGTTTGTACAGATGTGTGTGTTTATTCCCTGTCATAGCGTTCAAAATTAGCGACTAATTCGTTGCTAGTTCGAATCGAAATCCGGTCTTATAGAGGACGTTACAGGTAGTCATCGTATCAAGCGCAGCGAATTTGATAAAAACATGACTTTATATACCACCTAACTAGTTACCGTATCCTAGAGAGAGCTTCAGGACAAACCCGTCTAACTTCACCAACATGTTAGTATTTTTTGCTACATACTAGCAAACATTTTGCAAATACCAGCGTTTGCAATACAGCTACTGTTGTGTGCGAACACTATTATAATAACTGATACGCTATTGGCAGCTACACTCCATTACCGGAAGCGAAATCATAGGCTATCTTTACGTGGACCAACTACTGTTCGTAAAACTCTTATTGCAACCTAACTTCCGCAGGGTGTGCCTTTTTTGGCATGTACCAGTACTGGTATTAAATAGATACCGCCGAATAATACGAATACGAAATACATCTAATAGTGTACATGTACATGTAGGGTTGGTTGATTTTCATTGTCCACTTGTGGACACACTCGCCCACACGAGCGTGCTCTATGCTGCTACTGTATGGTGGGCAAAACAGCAGTGGCAGGACAAAACACTAGACATTATGCACTACCGTCTTAACCGTCTTAATACAACTAAACTTGCTGTTTGATTGTATCATTCCGCGCACATTTTTGTATCGCCGAGGCAGACGGGCGGGGACGGATGTCACGCCCGTCAAATCGTGAAACCAAGTGTTCTAGGGAAAGGAATACCATGAATCTCCCACGAAAGGAGTAAATATGGGACTGGCCTGAATAGAAAGAGGGAGGAATGACCTACCCTTGGCCTGGGCCCAAAGTTCAATGCCTCCCTCCACATCGTTGCTTCGCAGGCACCAAAACGGGAGTTTTGGGGGATCTCGTTTCACCTCCCTTCTACCATCTCTACGCCGGGGAAGGTCCCACTGTTTTTTTCGTTGAGATTTTTTTTTCTCGGTATCTAGCAAGAGCCAAACCAGACACCGAACTGACTCAGCCCGTCCAAGGGACTGAGTTTTATGTGCTGACATGTGTCAGGTTGCGACCCTGACCGATGGGCCATCTGGGCCACAACCAAACAAAGATTCTTCGCCATCGGTTTACCGAGAAACAAACGTCAGGAGCGATCGATGTATCGAGCGAGCTCACTCCACTCATGGGGATACCGTAAAGCACGGGTTCATCGCAGAACCGTAGAAACACACAAACATGCTGTAGGATCACAACAAATCCTGCAAATCCTTTTGACTTGGCTGAACTATGGTGACTGGGAGGGATGATGTACTCCATAATCGGACCAGTCGCGCAACGCTTGGCTCGGCCGCCCCCGCTGTTCGCTTCGCTCGCGATTTATAGATTGTACGTTCGGTCCAGTACAGTGCGCGGCTCGCTGGAATGCTCGGCGCTGGGCCCGCCTCCGCAAATTCCGCGCGGCCCTGCATCGCGGGCTCCCCGCGCGGGTTTGCTGCGGCTACGCGACCTCGCAACCGCTCGCCTTAGTTGGTCGGAGGTCTCATCTATTTAGTGATGTCACCCACCTTATGTGTTATTTCACTGGAATGGGCGTGTGTTTCTACAGTCTTCCCTGGCAAATCTGGAGAGGTCGGACCAATAGAGACTGCGAGGTAGCAAAGCTCGCAAAGTACATGTATTAATACATATAATGGCCAAAGATGCAAACGTACGAGTTACTCGATTGGCGGCAAAGAATGTCCTGTCAATAACAGGGTCGGTGATCTGCTTGTAGGAGTAGTTTTTCTTCGGCAACTTGGAGAGCTTCTCGTGGTTGCGGAGCATCGTTTAGACCGCAGCCTGCGACGGGCCCTTGGTGCTTTTCTGACCAAGCTTGAGTACTTTTCGATGGCGATCGTTTGATGGATGAAGCCTGCCGCCATGCTCGCATCTTGCTACGTACTGCAATATTCAATGTTCACTCTGAGCCTTCATTTACTGTACCCCTGCAAACTAGAGACATTTCCCTCTACTTTTCACCAAACTCAGCACGTCGAGATAAAAGCACCTATAACTTCCACACTCCCTTCATGGACCGATTCCGTTCAATTTTATTCCACGTGTAAGCCACTGATGGCATTCACAGAGCTTGAAGTAAACAAATTATACTACTGTAGCCTACAGTCTGTAGGTAGTAATGATATTGATACTTGTTTGGGTTCAAGGTAAACTGTTGCCTTCATCGGGCATATAAACCACACACCATAAACAGCGAAGGCGTAGAATTCAAAAGCTAGAAATCCCATCAAATTTTATCAGTTTGGCACACTCCCCTATACGCTCTATCGGCCTTCACGTCGGCCATTGGGACGCCGTCTACAACACTAGAAATCACTCGTTCTATCTACACAGCAATGCTGTTGGGCTGACCGACCGCCTTACCCGTCGCGGACGCGCTCACTTCGATGCCCGAGAACGTCCAGTCCGACACGGTCTTCGGGTTCGCCACGATGTCGTACAGGTTGGTCGCCGAACCGGTCAGTCCCGAGATAGTCACACCCTCGATCGCCACCGCACTGGTGGGGGAGCCCGTGTAGCCGCCCTTAGACTTGCTGTAGTCCGAGTGCATGACGATGGCGTTCTTCACGTTCGACAGCTGGTTCTGCACGTACTTGACGTTCGAGACAAGACCCTTCATTCCAACGATAGTCTTGATGCGGAGACCGTTGTCGCTGTTCTCAATGTGGTTGCCCTGGACAGTGAGACCCTGCACCGTGGAGGAATCGTCGACGGTGTTGCCACCCAGCGAGCCAATTGAGATACCATGACCACCGCAGCAGTAGTTGTTATTGAAGATCGTGTTGGTGCTCGACTGCATAGCGAGGCAGTCGTCCTGGTTGTAGATCTTGTTGCCCGTGATGGTGATGTGATCGTTCTTGGTCAGGTCGAAGCCATCCGTGTTCTTGGCGATGCCGTTGCCATCGCGCGAATCAAGCAAGAGTCCACTGAGCGTCGTCTGCTGGCAAGTGACAAGGCTGAACGTGCGGAATGGTGAGTTCTTGAGGGTGAAACCCGAGAGCGTCGAACCGACGACGTTCTGAAGGCGGAAGAAGACCGGGCGGGTGATCGACTCACCCTGCTTCCAGTACCAGGCTCCCTGGCCGTCCAGGGTACCGGAACCCTTAACCGTGAGGCTGTTTCCGCTGAGCAGCACGAGTGGCCCAACCCACTTTTGTGTGCCGAAGGTGGTCGTACCCGTGAACTGGATGGTGGCGCCGTCCTTGACATTACTCAGATCGAGTGTAACGCCAGCAGGAACCGTCAGCGATCCGATGGTGACGGAGCTGCAGGACGAGATATCCGTGCCCTTCTCGTACGTGCCGGTGAGGTTGCACGAACTGCTACTACTCTGCTGTTGCTGGCCCTGCTTCGGGAGGCCGCCCTTTCCACCTTCGGCTTCCATGCGCAGCATGGGCGAACCGTTGACGGTGGCGACGAGGAGCGCAAAGGAAGCGAACGCGGCGGAGACAAGCTTCATCGTCGATGTGGCCGTGTGAGTTGGTGGCGGTGCTCGACTGGAGGCAAATTGGGAACTGAGGTCACTGGACAAGCTTTATCAAAGACGGGCTGCAGTTCGGTGCCGTGTTGAAGCACCGGACGAACGTTCAATTGAGCCAGGGCATGCCGCTTGCTGGTCGGCAGTGTGATCCGGCTCAACGAAGCGGGGGACCCCTCTTTGACACTTCTCGTGCCTGAAAATATGTCCGGTTACCGGTAGTCGATCGCACGTGCAACGTGTCCATTGCATTGTTTTGTTGATCGAGCCAAACGATTTGGGGCCAAACGCGGGTAGGCTCGCCTAAAAGCAACTACAGACGAGGGCGTGAATAAGGAACGGGTGTCATCCTATAACTTCCAAAACCTAATGTTATGCAATTCTAGAGGGAAGAGATTGAAGCACTGACATTGGCCTTCGCCATTTGCCAGCTGGGTCTCTGGGTTTTGAATCTGGGCGGGAAATTCGATTTGTCACGAACAAGATGGAGCGGCAAGCACGGAGAATGCGCCTCACCAAGCAGCCCTCTGTGCAATGCGCACCCACGAGCCAACGTGGAGCCTCGCGACGCTAGGAGAATGGGCTCGGGAGAAGTGTGCGCTGGACAAGGCGCCGGGCAAATCGTCCGTCAAGAGGATCCTGGACAACGAGAGCTCGCTCAAGCGCATTGCGGTCGACTTTCGCTACCGCAAGAAGGTGCCGCGGGCGTCTATGGTGGCCCTGGACTCCTGCGATCCAACCCATGGACCAAGGTGTGATCGCGTGGATCAAGCGGCGTGTACTGCAAGACTGCGGCGAAGAGGCAGTCTGGAGACTGTGCTGCGAGCTGGACCCCTTTGTAATCGAGACATCGGACGCAGTCACGTGGTGCAGCAACGCGTGGAATGCGCTGGACGCCGACACCATCAAATCTTGTTGGCGCCTCGCCGGATTATACGTGGACCAGACACAGATTAGTGACATAATTAACTAAATCAAGTATTTTGTCCACATCAATGGCAATTTATGCCCTCTAATTGGCTCATACCACTTGAAAGTTGTTATATATCAGGCGTTCCTTATTCACGCCCTCGTCTGTATTAATATAATAGCCCCGGTCGTTCGGACAAAATACCGTAATAACCGGAGAGCAATTTTTAGGTGCAACAAGTGTTTTCCTCGAATCGCGCAGCTAAGGCACTAATAGTGAATTGTGTACACGTTGTGAACGTTACAACGTGACGTGCTTAACTCTTTCAACAGGCATGACATGTATTCACTGAGACAGCCTATTGCGGTAGTTCACAGCTACTATTGCTTTGTTGGCATGGGCACCGATTGAAAGACTGTGAATCTGTCTGGGCGCCACTGCAGCCCCGCTTCAACGCATGCTCGTCCTACGATAACAATAGTCGCGCAACCGATGGTGTTGAATTGCATTTGCACGGTTTCCAATTGGAAACACTTTTTTTTATTCAATCGTCTTACGGATTTTCGTGCCGTCGGCTTACTACATACAACACAATCATGATGACGATATTTTACCAAATATAAATCCAAATTATATAAAATAATTATTTATTTTGAAATTATTATATTTCCGGTATTGAATCTAATAAATTATGATATTATCTTTTTACAATGAATATTAAATTATTTCCTTGGTGGATTCAGTCCCATCCGGGGTCCGCCCGCGTTTCCGCCAGGCGGAAAGTCGGGCTGTGCCAGCTGCGCGCGACGCACCCATACATTCCCCCATAGAGCGGGGTTGTGTCACCCCGCGCGTTTCCGCTGGCGTACGCTCGCGTCTTCTTCAGCGCGGACAAGGGCAGCGCCATGATACGCGTGTTCATGCGTACCATGGCGTTACCCACCATGATGGTCAGCTACACACTGGCGTGAAGCGTATCACTGTTATCAACGATGATTCAGTCGGAGGTAGAATTGTGCTACTCGAGGTAGTATGATCCGAAAAGTGAAAAACATGAGGTGTTCCACAGGCAGACCGTAATTATGAAATCTGCAATATTGAATTAATGCTAGATTTTTGGTGCAGTGTTAGAGCACCTCCGCAGAGCATAATACATCTACTAACATTAAAGACTAAATCGGCCATTGTCTCCTTCGTCCTCGCACCTCCGTTGAGCTTTGTTACTGTTCATTTCCATCTCCTGACCTATAAAGTAGGTATAACCCATACTCCAACTTTAAAGTTGCAAGAGTATTTTGACGTGCAGTCAGATGGACACTCCGTACTAAAAGATAACGCGAGAATAGCCTCGAGCTGCACTAAATGGCTGCGTTTCAAAAGCTGACAAAAAAGCTAGCATTGCATTCGCCCTTTAAGTTCATCAAGCGAGAGCCTCTTTAAGAAATACTAGTACTTAAGTAGGGTTGGTTTTGCTTTTTATTTGAGGTACATTGTTGCCAATCAAGTCTAATGATTGTGCAAGCTCATCTCTACCGCGGAGGGTCGAACAGCAAATTTATTCCGAGGTTCTCCGCACCACACGGACTAAACACGCCTTTTGTTTTGTTTTGTTTTTCCATTGAGGTACATTGATGTCACTTAACGTCTTGGCTAACGACATCTATGACCTAGTCGGAGCTCGTCTCTTACCAAGCTCCCTACTGCGATGCCCTGAGTTGGTACACTCAGTGCCGCCCCCAACCATTAAGGTGTGGAGGCTCCGAACCCCGAAGAGTTCTCATCACTGTTGCGCTCCAGCCAGTGACCTACGTCACTAGCAGCAAAGGAGTGAATATCCTTCCAAAGCGAGGTGGAGCCGATGACTCGATTGGGTGTGCATTGCATACTACGTCGTGTGTCCATCGCTAAGTTGGCTAGCGCATCGGCCATTTTGTTGTAAGAGCGTAAATGGTGCTGCCAAGTGAGCACCGCAAGTTGATCCGCAACCCTTCGACTTCGCCAGTACAGCGGGATAAGATGTTTAGCCTTGGAGGTCGTCGCTTCTGCTGTTGATGTAAAATTAGCGTGCTATCCCCTACCACGTGAAGTGGCACCCATTTGTATCTGTAACAGGCGTGCAATCCTGTTAGCAACCCCATGTTCTCCGCAACGTTGTTCGTCGTCGACGTTGCCGCGTAAGACATGCTGGCAACCCAGCAGATTTCAAAATCACACCACCCTTCACCGACCCGGACCACAGCTGCTCCGCTGCCACCAGGTCCGGGATTACCACGGGAACCTCCGTCGAAAAAGAGTAGATACTTGGAGTGCCCTACTGAAGGTGTATGAGCTGGTAAGACTGGGTCCGAGTGAAGCGCTTTGCGCATCACTTGCGCCGCTCGCTCGAACATGTCAGGGTGGGCACCCCTCCGGAAAACACGCCTTTTACATGTGACAGGCTGTTGTATCGCTTCCGAAGGAAATGTAGAAGTGATAAGTCAATACATGTACTTATGTATTGAGCAGTTCGTCAGCTTGGACTAGCTACCCTTGTCCTATGCATGCTCTTGGACGTGACCATTCCGATGGTACACTCCGTCCGTATTGCCTACACCTGCATAACAGTCCGTACTTGATGCAGTTGAGCAACCAACCTTACTTGCCGCAGCTGTACATCTTCTGTAGTGTCGATGTTGGTGGGCTAGGCCCCAGAAATGGCTACACAGTGTAGCTTCGGCTACAACACAGGCTTAATCAGGCAGAGAGGGGAGTTGCGGGGTGACCGTTTCAGATAATCGCACTCTTACAGTGTGGTCGACAAGGGTTGCTTTGCCCTTCACGACTCAATATACAGGCGAATATTATCGACCATATCCGGGCAGGTACTGCTTGCTTATTTTACATTGATGATGCTCACTGGTGTCTATTTAATTTTAGTTATCAGCTTCCTGAAAAGTCGTAGCCACTGGAGTAGAAGCTCAACATTTCCAAGACAGTTTGGGTCAGTCGCATGGGCTATTATAGTCTAATCGGTCAGCTGACGAGTCGAAGGGAGGAACGGAGTTAAAAAAGCACACATCCAATTTATTGCATTGACACAAGCCCCTATACGCATCAGCCTTCATGTCGGCCATTGGGACACCAATCTAAGCACCAGACCGAAATCACGCCTTCTGATTCTACACATCAATGCTGTTGGGCTGGCCGGTCGCCTTGCCCGTCGCGGACGCGCTCACTTCGATGCCCGAGAACGTCCAGTCCGACACCACCTTGGAGTTCGCACAGATATCGTACAGGTTGGTCGCCGAGCCGGTCAGTCCCGAGATAGTCACACCCTGGATCGTCACCGCACTGGTGGGGGAGCCCGTGTAGCCGCCCTTGGTCTTGCTGTAGTCCGAGTGCATGACGATGGCGTTCTTCACGTTCGACAGCTTGTTCTGCACGTACTTGACGTCCGAGACAAGACCCTGCATGCCGATGATGGTCTTGATGCGAATACCGTTGTCGCTATTGACGATGGTGTTGTTTTGAACCGTCAGGCCCTGCACCGTGGAACCCTGGTTGACAGCGGTACCACCAAGCGAGCCGATGGAGACACCGTGACCACCACAGCAGTAGTTGTTGCTGAAGACCGTGTTGGTGCTCGACTGCATGGCAAGGCAGTCATCCTGGTTGTAGATCTTGTTGCCCGTGATGGTGATGTGGTCGTTCTTGGTCAGGTCGAAGCCGTCCGTGTTCTTAGCGATGCCGTCACCAGCGCGAGAGTCGAGCAGCAGACCGGTAATTGTCGTCTGCTGGCACGTGACAAGGCTGAACGTGCGGAATGGCGAGTTCTTGAGGGTGAAACCCGAGAGCTTCGAGTTGGCGACGTTCTGAAGGCGGAAGAAGACCGGGCGGGTGATCGACTGACCCTGCTGCCAGTACCAGGCGCCCTGGCCGTCCAGGGTACCAGAGCCCTTGACGGTCAGGTCGCTTCCGCTGAGCAGAACAAGCGGGCCAGCCCACTTCTGCGTACCGAAGGTGGTGATGCCCGTGAAGGTGATAGTGGCGCCGCTCTTGGCCTTGCTCAAGTCGAGCGTGACACCAGCAGGGACCGTCAGCGATCCAATGGTGATGGAGGCACAGGACGAGATGTCGGTGCCGGCCTTGTATGTGCCGGTGAGGTTGCAGGAGCTGCCGCTGGTGGTGCTGGTGGAAGTGCCGGCACTAGTGGAGCTGCCACTGCTAGTGGTGGTAGCATTGCTGCTAGCAGTGCCCGTGTTGGTACTACCGCTGCTACTCAGCTGCTGCTGCTGGGTCTGGTTTTGTTGTTGGGTCTGGTCCTGTTGTTGGGACTGATCCTGTTGTTGGGTCTGGTCCTGTTGTTGGGTCTGGTCCTGTTGCTGGGTCTGCTGCTGATCCGGCTGCTGAGTCTGCACCGCGTGCTGGGAGTGGTGGTGGCTGGTCTTGTTCTTGCTCTCGGCTTCCATGCGCAGCATGGATGATCCGTTGACAGTTACGGCGAAGAGTGCGAAGGCCGCAAGCGCGGTGGAGATAAGCTTCATCGTCGAGGCACTTGCTTGTTCGGTCCCGTAGGGTTGGTACTCCACTGGAGGCAAATTGGAAACTGAGGACACTGGACAAGCTTGACCAAGCGAGTGCTGTAACAAGCTCAATAAACGAGTGACTCTTTGGGGCACCTAGTAAACGTCGAGTTGAGCCAGGGCCATTAGTTCGCCATGCTGTTCGACCGGTGTACATGTAGCAGGGCTGGATAAAAAAAACCTGGGGTCCCACACTGCACTCGAAGCAGCTGCCGTTGGTCGCCATGGTCTGCACGTCGTTTCCGTACGTGTACAGTACCTGTCCATCAGGCCTTGATCAAGCGCCACAAGTGAGCAAATCAAAGGAATCGTTGGAGCAGCCAGCGCTGGCTGCACATCGTTTTTGCGAAAAGATATTTCTGAAGAGATACTAGAGGTCAACTTTTGAGTACAACAAGTGTTTTCCCCGAATTACATCTACCTCCAATACGCGGCTGGGGGCGCCAGTCTTGTTCAAGAAGGGATTTGATTGAAAGCTACCTCCACCTCTGAGTGTTCAAATGTTGAGGTATAATACTCAGTAAATTTGAACTTCAAACTTACCTCGAAGTATATCTTTTAGTCTGGACAAAGCGTTACCATGTGTGCCTCTCTCGTTTCGAGCGTGGTGCCATGCAAATGACACAACTTAGCAGTAGTCGCGCCGCACAACCCGCGCAACGACCGACGCGCTTTTACTGTACTGTTCGAGCTCCCCATACTTTCGTGTCGTCGATCCGGTATGCGCATCTCATAAGATGTTCGATCCCAGCGGACAAGAATGATAGCCATGCGCTGCAATCTAACGAAATGTCCTGAGTTGACTCAAAACTATCCTCCCATCGGTTTCTCGAGAAGCATACGTCACCACCAAGTTGGCGGCACCAACACGCAAACTCTAGATTCATCAACTTGTGTATCGTGTTGTCCGGTGTGAAATGGGCACATCTGAACGTGGTGAAGGCCCCAGGTACTTGTCCTGGTGGCGAATATTTAGGTATTTATTTCGGAGCCTGCTGGAAGCTGGCGCTTTGACGTCTAAGTGAGTCACCCCAAAGCATTCCTAGTGAATGATTTCCTTTCCTGAGGTCGTCGTGACGGGGTTTGAGGGGATGCGGTTGGAAACCCCGAGTCACGTCCACAATGGAACTCCCGATTAACCTATGTAAAAGTACGGTAGTATTTTGAACATGATCTGGATCGGTCCATACTCGAGAATAATACGATCCGAAAGATGCTGTCGACAATTTGTCAACGATCGCATTCGCTCGGAAAAGATCGACAACTTTGGAGCGATAGCATAAGGGTAATAGTTACCAGAGCACAGCACTCCAAGAACTGTATTAATACTGTAAGCCTTACCGGTATGTATGCGAGTGCACAGTGTACTGGCGAGCAAATCGATATGCACGTATCACGAACTCTGATGACACCTCTGCATAACGGCTCAAGTTCGTGGACACGTAAATTCATACAAATCGCCACGCAATCGGGTGGAAACCATCGTCGGCATTGCCGAGCAAACGACGACTGTTGCGTCAGATCGTGGCAAACTTCAATGCTATCCTTTTGAGCCTCTAGGGCCACTAGCTGAAGCCATCGAGCCTACGAAGAGCCACTCTTCTAGACCACTGCAGAGATTCAAGTCCTATTGGCCTGTGTGTTTCACCCCAGAACTTCGCATTACGTTTTCATATTTCTCTCATTCTTTGATTCACGTCTGAGGGAGTGGATCACGACCATCTCCTTCCACACATGAAGCTGTTCACACATCCGCTCATTTTCCTCGCCTTCTTGTGGCCATTGCTTACGGAAACGATGTAGCCACCCAGAGCGACGTAAGCCAGCAGTCTCCGGCGAGCCAAGTAGGGCAGGTGTCTCCGCCAAGTCAAGGGAACTTAGTTCAGCACTGTGACATCTGCATGCTGTCTGGCAACTATATACGATTGTATTACACCATTTTCAGGGTCAAATTGAGAGAAGACGTGCTTCATATTGAGAACCGCCAGAACCATTTGGCAATCCCGCATATTCCTATCATCTTATCACCTTCGAGATTGAATATTATGTCCAGAGCCATTTACTTTCCCACTCTATGATGATCAGACCCCCCCCCGGAAACCTCATCAGCGCCTCTTTTGATTTTTGGCTGATTTGGAATTCTCTCAATCTATCCTTGAAATGGTGTATCCAGAGCTCATGTCATCCCGAAGGCCCGCTACCAATTGCCGAGTATCCAACATGACGCCTACATATCTCTATCTACGGTCTCTATCACGGCGAAAGATTTCGCACATGCTATAGTTGTAATACTATTGAACCCACAGTTAGGTGGACACTGCAAAATCCGTCCCGCAGTCGTCCATCCACTTTTACAGTAATAGTGGGTCACCAGCGCCTAACACACCGCAAACCATTTGAACACAGCAAACATCTATTAATCGAGAGGATTCTAACAGCAGCTACTCGCTTCGTAGCAGCTTCGCGACATCTACCAATAAACTCAAAGTAAAGGAAAGCCAACACAGCCCGCAGCACTTTTCTTGCTCGTGCACCGCCGCGCACGCTTTCCGCGCTACACGCAACCGCGACGACGGTCTAGACTTCCACCTAGCACGTGATGGAGCTCGGCTGGCCACTGCACGAACCCTTGCTGGACGCGCTCACGGTGACGCCCGAGAACGTCCACCCTGACACCGCCTTGGGGTTCGCCACGATGTCGTACAGGTTGGTGGCTGTGCCGGACAGACCCGAGATGGTCACGCCCTGGATGCTCACGTCACTGGTGGCCGAGCCCGTGTAGCCGCCCTTGGACTTGCTGTAGTCCGAGTGGATGACGATGGCGTTCTTCACGTTCGTCAGCTTGTTGTTGGTGTATTTGGCGTTGGACACGAGACCCTTGAGGCCGATGATGGTCTTGATGCGGATGCCGTTCACGCTGTTGACGATGGTGTTGCCGCTGACCGTGAGTCCTGACACCGTGTCGGACTGGTCGACGGTGTCTCCGCCCAGGGAGCCGATGGAGACACCGTGTCCACCACTGCAGTAGTTGTTGCTGAAGACGGTGTTGGTGCTGGACTGCATGGCCAGGCAGTCGTCCTGGTTGTAGATCTTGTTGCCCGTGATGGTGACACCGTCGTTCCTGCTGAGGTCGAATCCGTCCGTGTTCTTTGCCGTGCCGTCGCCGGCGCTGGAGTCGAGCGTGAGTCCGCTGATGGTGGTCTTCTGCGAGTTGAGGACGCTGAAGGTGCGGAAGGGTGAGTTCTTGAGTGTGAAGCCTGAGAGCGTGGAGCCCGTGACGCCGTGCAGGCGGAAGAACACAGGGCGACTGATGGAGGTGCCCTGCTTCCAGTACCAAGCACCCTGGCCGTCCAGAGTGCCGGATCCCTTGACGGTCAGGTTGTCTCCGCCGAGCAGCACGAGTGGCCCCTCCCACGTCTTCGTGCCGAAGGTGGTGGTGCCCGTAAACTCGATGGTGGCGCCGCTCTTGGTCTTGGTCAGGTCGAGCGTGACGCCAGCAGGGACCGTCAGCGATCCGATAGTGACGGAGCTGCAAGAGGAGATATCAGTGCCGGCCTTGTAGGTGCCGGTGAGGTTGCAGGCGCTACCGCCGCTGGTGGGTTTGGCGATAGATCCTGCGTTGGTCGAGCTGCCGCTACCCCCAGTGGGGGCAGTGCTGCTACCACTGCTGCTCAGCTGTTGCTGTTGCTGTTGCTGTTGTTGTTGTTGCTGTTGCTGGGGCTCCGGAGTCGTGCTACCACTACCACTTAATTGTTGTTGTTGTTGTTGCTGCTGCTGGGGCTCCGGAGTCGCGTGTTGAGAGTGGTGGTGGCTGGTCTCGGTGGTGTTGCTACCACTACCACTTAATTGTTGTTGTTGTTGCTGCTGCTGCTGCTGTTGCTGCTCACTATCTTGCTGGGAGTGGTGGTGGCTGCTCTTGCCCTCGGCTGCCATGCGCAGCATGGGCGAACCATCAACAGTGGCGGCAAAGATCGCAAAGGCAGCGAGCGCGGTGGGAAGAAGCTTCATGTTGGCAGCCGGCGCGTCGGGAGGTGGGAGCAGTGGTATTTGCGGTGGAGGTTGAGCCGGAGGTGTTCGGGCCGATGTAAATTGCGGAATGAACTTAGATGTGAAGAGACTCGACCCAGGTCTAGTACAACGGAGACAACCACAGCAGGCAGCTGCCGAGCTGCAATCAACGGCTCCGTTGTGTCCGCAAGAGCATCGCACGTGGTACATCTGTCGTTCGAACAGCGCTAGAAAACACCAGCATGTTGCCACTAGCGGCGGTTCATTGAAGCGAGCGTCGGCGTTCGGCGCCCGGCACAACTCGATTCCGCAGAGTGACCAGTGTCCATGTGGACCGAGCCGTCCCTGGCGACAGTGCCAAGTCTCGGCACTATCTTGGCCCGAGGCTGGTAAATAGGTCTTGGCATGCAGTTGGCGTTCGTTCGTAGATCGCAGCCAGGGTTTCGTCCAAACATATGCCATCGTAGAGGTGACTTTAGTGGCTCACGAAATCGCGGGAAACGAGTCTGCATTTTTCGCGACGTGCTGGTCGCCGACACAGCCACCTACTGTAGTTTAGGTTTTCTGATGGAGAGATTTCGTATTGTAGCAAAGGTGTAGTGAAATAGATATACATGCATAGTATATTTACGAGGCATTCCAGCGACCTCTGTGTTCATAAAATGATTATTTGTACTCTTATTTCCTGGTTTGAAGAATCTGCAAATCTATACCGAACTAACGGATCCATGAGGAGTTATGTACTTCGAAGTATTATACATACACGATCATCACGAGTGATCTGCTACCTGCCCTGTATGTGCGAAGGTATGTGCGGTAGCATTGTCATTAGTCGACGGTGTCTAAAATACAGCAGGGATTAACGGCAGACCATCGTCTGCGATGGGATCAATTTCTCTGGTCAATACACGTAGCCTTGCAGCAGGTCCGAGTTGAGCTGCTCTTCGTCGTGGGGGCGGCAACAGCACTCGCTCAACATTCACTCACTACAGGACTCCCCGAAGACAGACGGCATCCGACATTCAGGCTGTGCGTGGTATTCCTTGACGTCAACACACGGGCACCGTCTCAGTTCACGCACCACTTGTCGGGGGGTGGGCTTCGTACTTGCATCGGGTTAAACGGAAGAGCTCTAGAGACGAACTAACTCATCTGCTAGGGAAGAATCCCGCATGACGACAACCAGTAAACCCGTTGCTTATTCAGAGTCCAACATACTAATGCTCGTTGTCCAGGTCGTCATGCGTGCGCAACTAATTGTTCCTCGAAGCGAGAGAAGTACGTCGTACCGGGCACTCGGAGCCTATTCACACGTACCAGCCCTTCAATGAACCTACTGGGTATGTGCCCATGAATGTGGCCCCGGCACACCGCAAAATGACAATCTTAATTAAGGCGATCAGCACGTCGCGAAAAAATGCAGACTCGTTTCCCGCTATTTCGTGAGCTACTAGAGTCACCTCTACGATGGCATATGTTTGGACGAAACCCTGGCTGCGATCTACGAACGAACGCCAACTGCATGCCAAGACCTATTTACCAGCCTCGGGCCAAGATAGTGCCGAGACTTGGCACTGTCGCCAGGGACGGCTCGGTCCACATGGACACTGGTCACTCTGCGGAATCGAGTTGTGCCGGGCGCCGAACGCCGACGCTCGCTTCAATGAACCGCCGCTAGTGGCAACATGCTGGTGTTTTCTAGCGCTGTTCGAACGACAGATGTACCACGTGCGATGCTCTTGCGGACACAACGGAGCCGTTGATTGCAGCTCGGCAGCTGCCTGCTGTGGTTGTCTCCGTTGTACTAGACCTGGGTCGAGTCTCTTCACATCTAAGTTCATTCCGCAATTTACATCGGCCCGAACACCTCCGGCTCAACCTCCACCGCAAATACCACTGCTCCCACCTCCCGACGCGCCGGCTGCCAACATGAAGCTTCTTCCCACCGCGCTCGCTGCCTTTGCGATCTTTGCCGCCACTGTTGATGGTTCGCCCATGCTGCGCATGGCAGCCGAGGGCAAGAGCAGCCACCACCACTCCCAGCAAGATAGTGAGCAGCAACAGCAGCAGCAGCAGCAACAACAACAACAATTAAGTGGTAGTGGTAGCAACACCACCGAGACCAGCCACCACCACTCTCAACACGCGACTCCGGAGCCCCAGCAGCAGCAACAACAACAACAACAATTAAGTGGTAGTGGTAGCACGACTCCGGAGCCCCAGCAACAGCAACAACAACAACAGCAACAGCAACAGCAACAGCTGAGCAGCAGTGGTAGCAGCACTGCCCCCACTGGGGGTAGCGGCAGCTCGACCAACGCAGGATCTATCGCCAAACCCACCAGCGGCGGTAGCGCCTGCAACCTCACCGGCACCTACAAGGCCGGCACTGATATCTCCTCTTGCAGCTCCGTCACTATCGGATCGCTGACGGTCCCTGCTGGCGTCACGCTCGACCTGACCAAGACCAAGAGCGGCGCCACCATCGAGTTTACGGGCACCACCACCTTCGGCACGAAGACGTGGGAGGGGCCACTCGTGCTGCTCGGCGGAGACAACCTGACCGTCAAGGGATCCGGCACTCTGGACGGCCAGGGTGCTTGGTACTGGAAGCAGGGCACCTCCATCAGTCGCCCTGTGTTCTTCCGCCTGCACGGCGTCACGGGCTCCACGCTCTCAGGCTTCACACTCAAGAACTCACCCTTCCGCACCTTCAGCGTCCTCAACTCGCAGAAG
This sequence comes from Phytophthora cinnamomi, assembly GCF_018691715.1. Classification (NCBI taxonomy): domain Eukaryota; phylum Oomycota; class Peronosporomycetes; order Peronosporales; family Peronosporaceae; genus Phytophthora; species Phytophthora cinnamomi. Next base: position 3,183,931 of record NW_027150954.1, read on the forward strand.
ACCACCATCAGCGGACTCACGCTCGACTCCAGCGCCGGCGACGGCACGGCAAAGAACACGGACGGATTCGACCTCAGCAGGAACGACGGTGTCACCATCACGGGCAACAAGATCTACAACCAGGACGACTGCCTGGCCATGCAGTCCAGCACCAACACCGTCTTCAGCAACAACTACTGCAGTGGTGGACACGGTGTCTCCATCGGCTCCCTGGGCGGAGACACCGTCGACCAGTCCGACACGGTGTCAGGACTCACGGTCAGCGGCAACACCATCGTCAACAGCGTGAACGGCATCCGCATCAAGACCATCATCGGCCTCAAGGGTCTCGTGTCCAACGCCAAGTACACCAACAACAAGCTGACGAACGTGAAGAACGCCATCGTCATCCACTCGGACTACAGCAAGTCCAAGGGCGGCTACACGGGCTCGGCCACCAGTGACGTGAGCATCCAGGGCGTGACCATCTCGGGTCTGTCCGGCACAGCCACCAACCTGTACGACATCGTGGCGAACCCCAAGGCGGTGTCAGGGTGGACGTTCTCGGGCGTCACCGTGAGCGCGTCCAGCAAGGGTTCGTGCAGTGGCCAGCCGAGCTCCATCACGTGCTAGGTGGAAGTCTAGACCGTCGTCGCGGTTGCGTGTAGCGCGGAAAGCGTGCGCGGCGGTGCACGAGCAAGAAAAGTGCTGCGGGCTGTGTTGGCTTTCCTTTACTTTGAGTTTATTGGTAGATGTCGCGAAGCTGCTACGAAGCGAGTAGCTGCTGTTAGAATCCTCTCGATTAATAGATGTTTGCTGTGTTCAAATGGTTTGCGGTGTGTTAGGCGCTGGTGACCCACTATTACTGTAAAAGTGGATGGACGACTGCGGGACGGATTTTGCAGTGTCCACCTAACTGTGGTTCAATAGTATTACTTAGTACAACTTTAGCTCTTTCGCCGTGATAGAGACCGTAGATAGAGATAGGCGTCATGTTGGATACTCGGCAATTGGCGTCGGGCCTTCGGTCCATCGCGGGATGACATGAGCTCACAATGTATAATACAACCGTATACTACAGTCATATCTGAGAAACGTGTAATGCACTCGTCGTATATATATCGGACAACCCAGGCAGGGTCGTTTTGCCCCCCCCCCCCCCCCACCTCCCCACCACACACACTCCTTTTCCCTGACAGTGAGTGCTTTATATTGCGTGTATATTCTTCTAGTTACGCTGCAAGCATCGTAGCAAGTAGAAAACCATGTTTTCGTGCAAGAAGATTGCTCTCGCTTAATGTTGTACTACGGTCAGCTGCGTATGCAGCCAGACTAAACCTAGTTCTCACCCTTGTGGGGGTACCATTGAATTCTCCTTCGAGGAGCTCTGCAGCCTGGACGATACGTGCCACGCCCGAGAGCGTCCGCTTCGTCCATTTTCACCGTTCATACCCCAATATCCAGCTACACGTACAAACGATCCCCTCGGTAGTAATCCCTAGGTAAGAAATACCTGCTCAACAGGCCAATACTCCGATTAATACCTTTCTATACAAGCTCAAGTAATTCACCTCACCCCTCAACCGTCACAAAGGAATGCAGAATCGTCTGGTAGCGGCGGGCGAGCCAACCCTCGCACAGGCTGACTTTGTGCATACATACATATGTATTTGTGTTCGACTTTCACGTTTACGGTTAAATTGCTATTTTGCAGCTGAAGCAGCTGGTTACACTCCAATCCAGTTATTATCTGCACAAATCGAACACGGCCTACGACGTTACGTACTCACGATACGCCTCGACAGCCGTGGGGCTTCCACGCGCCTGACAGTCATATGGGACCTCAAGGAGAAAATTTAGGATTTGAACTCCGCAGCGATCCTGGCCTGGCCGTCATCAGAGATTTGCTTTTGCCAGTGCGCGTTTCAGTAGGTAAAGGATCTTTTCTAGGCCCTTTGTACTACCGGTAGGCTCGAGCAAGCTGCTCGGAGCAACGAGGCTACTTTATTACCCTTTCTACGATTTATGTGCCAAACCAGTTGTGGGTACAGCACCCACGAAGTTGTCTGCCAACGTACGGCGATCGTGGGCCACGATCGCCGTACGTTGGCAGACAATTTCAGTGTTCACGGCTCCTACAGCGGCAACGATCTGTTGAGACAGGCCAAGCTTCAAGTTTTGGACCGTTGAGTTGTTGCTGTATCCTTTTGAGCCTGTGGAAGGACTTTCAGGCCACTAGTTTAATGTGATGTTGCACGATTTGCTGTCGGCCATGTGGGAAGCAGGCAAGTGTGGCTCGAGCACATGAATGTTAATTCAGAGACTACATACATGTACATCGTCCAGCCTATAGCGAGCGCCGGCGACCAAAGAGGTGTGGGCTCCACACCTCTTTGGTCACACTGTGGAGTCATGGGAAAACGAGCAGTGATGTGTCTACCGCCGGGCTCTTGGATGTAGAATGAATGAATACAATGAATACAATGCTACAAATACTGTGCGTTACATGCACATGTACATGTAGTTCTCCTGAGGTGTATGTTCTCAAAATTACCCGTCTCACTCTTCAATTCGCTTCCAAGTGAACATACCAATACCTCCTCCGTGTCAGCGATGAAGATCTTCGCCCACTCTTTCGCTGTCCTCGCCCTTCTTGTTGTTGCCACCAACGGATTGGATTTGGTCACCCAGAGCGATGTGACCCAGGAGTCCCAATCGAGCCAAGTCGGTCAAGTGTCCCCTACTCGCCGAGCCAGGCCGGTGAAGACTCGCCGAACCAGGCAGATCAAGTACAGCAGGACGACTCTTGCACGCTGTCTGGCAACTATATTCCCGGCACCAACGTCTCGCATTGCGACACTATTGTGATCAACTCGCTCGCTGTCCCGGCCGGTGTTACGCTTGACCTGTCCAACGTGACCACTGGCGCCCACATCAAGTTCCGAGGTCGAACGACTTTTGGCCAAAAGGTAGGAAGTAGATGTTTTGGGGGCTCAGTTTTCGGTATAATCTGACTCAAGCTGCTGTTGGGTTGCTCGTTGTAGCTGTGGGATGGGCCGCTTCTGAAGCTGAAGGGAACAGACCTCACTGTCACTGGCCCGGGTACGCTGGATGGCCAAGGTGCCTGGTACTGGCCTCAGGGCCAGAAGGTCACCAAGCCGGTCTTCTTCAAATTGAACAGGGTGAGCAACTCGACACTCTCGGGCTTCAAACTCATCAATTCCCCATTCCGCACTTTCAGCATCGGCAACTCCAACTACACGACGCTCACCGGTCTCACATTGAATTCCACGGCCGGCAATGGCGTTGCCAAGAACACGGATGGCTTTGACTTAAGCAGAAACGACCATATCACCATCAAGGGCAACCACATCTACAACCAGGATGATTGTCTCGCCATGCAGTGCAGCACCAACACGATCTTCAGCCGCAACTACTGTAGCGGTGGTCACGGTATCTCCATTGGTTCACTTGGTGGCGAGAAGGTAGACGACTCCGACACCGTTACGGGCCTGTTGGTGAAGGACAATGTTATCATCAACAGCGACAACGGTCTTCGTATCAAGACCATTACTGGTTTGACTGGATTGGTCAGCGACATCACCTACATCGATAACAAGGTTGTCAACGTCAAAAATGCCATCGTGATGCACTCGGACTACAACAGAACCAAGGGCGGATACTCGGGAATTCCCGATAGTATGGCGAACATCACCAAAATTAAGATCGACGGTCTGTCAGGTTCTGCCACGAACCTTTACGACATTGTGGCCAATCCGGACGCAGTATCGAGCTGGTCGTTCACCAACATCGCGGTGAACGCAACGAACCTTGGCAACTGCACGGGCGAGCCGATCAATGTGCAGTGCTAACCACTACACGTCCATCCATAAAAGACCCAGCACGAGTCTTTAGTGTGTTTAAGTCGGAAATAAAATAGATGTCTCTTCTACCTTGCTGGCAGCGGTGGCGAGTTTCATGGCCCCCGTGCAAGACGATAGGTAACTGGTAGAGTGTACTACTATTTAGTATTACATACAATTGCTAGGGGCCTGTTCCACAAAACCTCGATTTGAAAACAGCGGGATCGACTTTCCACTGGAACGAAGCATTCACCGTTTTGCTCGATCCGCTGGAAGCGTTTGCGGAACTCCCAGATGTCAAACATGATCTCTCCATTCTAATACGTTATGTATCCTTATGTCGCAACAGAAATAATGTTCTACAGTGTCATTTAGCGGGTTAGAGGTGCACTCAGTCCTCAGCCACTCAACTACCGAACGCGACGCCATTTACATGTAAGTGGTGACTTGCTCGTCTTAGTGACTCGGACTCGCGCAGTTCGTAGACGTGACCATACCGCTCAACAACAATGGCACGCTGGCCGTACGCTGCCGCCTTTTGTAACTCCGGACCCACCTCCAGACCCAGCGTTATGGCTCAAGAAGACAGAGCAAGCGCTGAGGCCCTGGTGTAAGTAAAAATTCTGAGATCCGTTCCGAACGAAGTTGTATTTTCATTGGCTAAAATTGCATACAGCACTTCGGTTTTGGCGTTTTGGTGTGGTCATATGCTATTAATTCTACCCGCATCACTACAGATGCATTTCGCTGCGAGAGAAGCCCCCTTGCTGTAGGACTGCGCAGGGAGGTAGACATTGGTCTCTGTGTGATGGAGCTCACTTGTATGTGGCTTGCAGGACCACTACATGTACGAGCCTCTCACTGGCTCGCAGTGTGTGTACTGCTATTACACGCCCAGAACTCGTTCTGACCACATTGGTGTTTGGGAACCAATTTCGGAACTCGTCTACTGTACTTGGACTATAAAGTCTTTCCGGCCTTACCCAATCCCTTGAGCAATTCTCAGCACAGTTTTACAGTGTATTATACTTAGACCAGGGCCTTACTGCACCATGACCGCTCGGGCAGACGAGGTGATGCAATTCTGAGAAAAGGGGTCGTCTGCATGTGCACGGTTCGAGACCATTGATCTCAAACTAAACAAACGTTGTCGGATTGAAGTGGACTTGCAAATGGATAGTTTGCACTGCAAAATTTGCAGAGTCAGACGGATCGCGAAATGCATATGTGTAGGAGATCGTCTACTGTATATTTTAGCTGTTCACTCATGCTGTGTGCCTTGAAGAATTCCCTCTTGGGTTGATTAAATCAACTTGACTTGTAGTTCGGTATACAAAATGGTCGCAATTAGCTACAACAAAGAACAAGTACGTACCACATTAAAGGCCTTGCAACAATTCTCGTTTGCACGACTATTATAGTGACAGGCATATCTACATATTTGCTTCGGATCCCAAAGGTCGGACAGTCGGAAGCAAGCGGGCTATCCCACCTGTGTGCATACATCTCTCTCGCTCGCTCACTCTCAAGCCACTAACTCCGCGCGATTTGCCGTGCAGCATTGCGCCATGTGGAACGCAAGAGAGTGGCGCTGGCCCAGATTGTCGACCACAGGGGTGTGGACGTCTCAGTGACGGTCCACAGCAGCGTGTGTTCGCGTTTAATGCTTTTTAATACATGTACAGGTGCATGTTGAGTGCACTTTGTCCGCTATCACCGAGAGATAATCAATGATCTGCTGCGTGATGCATCTGCCTTTACTTTTAAAAAGGGTTAAGTACCGTGGCGGGCTCACACCAAACGACTTATCAAGGGCTCATTCCGCAATTTGCACCCCCCTGCTCACACGAGCCCTCCGATACCAGCAACTATGAAGCTTTTCGTATCTACTTTTGCTGCGCTCGCCGTATTCGTTGCCGCCGCCAACGGGCTTGACCTGGTCACTCAGACTGGAGTCAGCCTTGAGTCTCAGGAGAGTCAAGTCGGCGAGGTGTCTCCCTACACCTCTCCGAACCAGGCGGACCAAGTGGAGCAGAATGACGCTGACCAAGAGCAGCAGAACGACGCTAGCAGGACTGACGAGGACCCGAACCAAGCGGAGCAAGTGCAGCAGAACGACGCTAGCAAGGCGGACGAGGATCCGAACCAAGCGGAGCAAGTGCAGCAGAACGACGCTAGCAAGGCGGACGAGGATCCGAACCAAGCGGAGCAAGTGCAGCAGAACGACGCTAGCAAGACGGACGAGGACCCGAACCAAGCGGAGCAAGTGCAGCAGAACGACGCCAGCAAGGCGGACGAGGATCCGAATCAAGCGGAGCAAGTGCAGCAGGACGACTCTAGCCGGACTTCTCAAGACTCACCGAACCAGACGGACGAAGCGGACGACTCCTGCACGTTGACTGGCACTTACGTCGAAGGCACCAACGTTACCCACTGCAGCTCTATCGTTATCGATTCGCTTTCTGTCCCTGCGGGAGTGATGCTGGATCTCACCAACGTCACGGACGGCGCCAGCATCAAGTTCCAGGGAACCACGACTTTCGGCACGAAGGTAAGCGTGCTGCATGCAATCCATTGTGTTTTATCACGCCAATACTAACTTAATCGTACCTTTACCACCTAGAAATGGGAGGGTCCGCTTGTGAAGCTGAAGGGCAACAACCTCTCGGTCACTGGCCCTGGTACGCTGGACGGCGAAGGTTCGTGGTACTGGCCGCAAGGCCAGAACATCACGCGCCCAGTGTTCTTCCGCCTGAGCAAGGTGGTCAACTCGACGCTCTCGGGCTTCACCATTAAAAACATGCCGTTCCGCACTTTCAGCATTCTTAGCTCGAACTCCACAACCATCTCCGGACTCACGATTGACTCCCGTGCCGGCAGCGGCTTGGCCAAGAACACGGACGGTTTCGACCTGAGCAGAAATGACGGCATCACCATCACGGGCAACCGCATCTACAACCAGGACGACTGCCTCGCCATGCAATCCAGCGTCAACACGATCTTCAGCAACAACTACTGCAACGGCTCGCACGGTATCTCCATCGGTTCTCTGGGAGCCAAGGAAGAGAACATCAACAGCACTGTGTCTGGTCTCTTGGTGAAGAACAACATCATCGCCAATAGCGCCAACGGCCTTCGTATCAAGACCATCATTGGATTGAAGGGCCTTGTGAACAACATCACTTACACCAACAACAAGCTGGTCAACGTCAAGCACGCCATTGTCATGCATTCGGACTACAACAAGACCAAGGGCGGATACTCGGGCATTCCTTCCAGCTTGGTGAAGATCACCAACATCAAGATTGACGGTCTCTTCGGCACGGCCACAAACCTGTACAACATCGTGGCGAACCCTAGCGTGGTGTCGAACTGGTTCTTCACCAACATTGCGGTGAATGCCACGAACATTGGTAACTGCACGGGTGAGCCGAGCAATGTCCAGTGTTAGCTTCAACATTCGCGTTAGTCATTTGCCGTTTATACACTCGATGTCGAATCGATGTGGAGTTGGCTCGACAGTAGTAAAACTGAGAGCTAATACCAGCAAGCTTCACAAACCCACAGTCTGCGACACCTTTATCTACAGACTCACCGACAACCGAGTGAATACGATGGTGTGGATCCATGTATAATACTTCTACTTAAGTAGCCCCCTCCCCACTTGAGAACCTTACCAGGTTTCCTGGTGCTGTACAGTGCTGTAGTCCAGTCAGTGGCGTTTAACAGCGTGTTATGTGTACCTATTGGTGCTGAAGAAAGAGGAGAATGCAAGGTGAACATTCAGAGCGCGTACGCTTTGTGAAGTGATCATTGATTGTGGATGGCGGAACTGTAGTTGCAATTGTCTGTTTATATCATTCCGTATGCTGGCTTCACCGTATCACTGCAGAGGAAGGATGAGGGAAGAGGGGATCGACGATCCCCTCTTCTCTCATCCTTTGCGCTTTAACGCAACAGGCCGGCAACTAGATAGGATAGATGGGTTTCGGCTACAGCTCAGTCTGGATTGCTTTGTAGCCATTGGGGACCTCCGGATCCACCTCCAGATCGAGCACTATGGTAGACAGAGCAAGTGCTGATCAAACAACTTAGAAAATTTCAGGAGGCTATTAACTAAGGTTCAATAGACTACCTTCTCTAAAATAACTTATTTGCTGGAGTTGGAAAACAGTATACGGTAGTTGGGTACATAATACCTGAACTAATGTTGGTGGGACCTTTGTGTGACTTTGTGCAGGTTCTTTTTCATTCATAAGAACAGGTTCGAGTGACAAAGTACATGTAGTGGTCTTGAGCAGCGAATTTGTAGCTAATGTGGAAGCTACGGCGGAGCGCCAACAGAAGAAAAAAAAACACGTACGCAAAAACAGCACATACAGTGCCAACTTCAACTTGTCGCTTGACGTTTTGTATCGCGCTTGAATGTACCAACACAGCGGTACCGGATCTTGAAAGGGCGTGGTCTCGACGCAATACTCGTCGCGCCATCGCCACCATGAGCCGCCTGCGTGCGTTCGCCGCGCTGGCCACGGCCGCCACGGCGCTGCTGACGGTGCTCGTCGCGTTCGCCATCAGCAGAGCCAACCGCGTGTACGTGGGCGGCCTGGCCTGGCCGTTCGTGTCGGATCTCGGGCGCGGTACGGCCGCCCATAGCTGCCACCTGCTGGCATGATACGAACACCTCACTTGCTCGCTAACGTGGCAGACCCGCCCGGCTCGTACGTGCTCTTCTTCGGGCTCAACGTCGTGGCCGTGCTGCTGGGGCTCACGTGGAGCTTCAACCACGAGTACAAGCAGCGCGTCCTGCAGCAGAGCCTGCAGAGCGGCCAGGTCTCGCGGCTCGTGTGCTCGCTGTCGTACGTGGGCTGCCTCTTCGGCGTCGTGGGCGCCTTCGGGCTGCCGGTCTTCGCGTCCTTCGATGCCTCGCCCACGCTGCACAACAACGCGGCCTTCGGCTTCCTGCTCTGCGAGTCCGTGGCCATGTTCTCCAATGTACGGCGTTGCTGCGAGCGACTTGGTGCCCTTCCCCCTTGTTGCTGACGCTGAGCTGCGTGCTGGTGCTCTGCAGACGTACTTGAACTACAGGATCTTCCTCGTCAAGCGCGCCGAGATGGACGCGGGGGTGTTCATCACCGACCGGTACGGGCCGCGCAGCGTCTCGCGCATCAAGCTGGGCGAGCTGCAGGCCGTCAAGCGCGGCTTCCTCATCGAGCTGTCGTGCGTGGCGCTCTTCACCATGTGCGTGATCGTGTACCTGCCGGTGCTGTACAACGACTCGGAGGCCGCGCACCTCACCATCAAAGAGGTACGAAAGCAGGCTGTTGCGAGGCTGTAAAGTGTGCTCAACCTCCTGTGTTGCTGTGCCGCAGTGCATTGCTCTGAAGCTCGGGGAGACTTACTGCAGCGAGACCATGCGGCTCGACGACGTGTACACGAAGCTCTGGGACTACGGTGAGTTCGCTGCGGCGGCCTGTCTTGAAAGTTCTCCTTCGACTCAGCCTCGTGTTTCTTGTCGCTATCGCAGAGAAAGACATCGCGGTGCACCAGGTGCGCGCGCTCGCGCAGCTCGGCTGCATGCTGACGCTGATCGGCTACACGCTCAGCTTCTTCGCCGACAACAAGGAGGAGGAGACCATGAAAGACAAGGACCGCACGGCGGCCGCGATCGTCTACTACCAGCACAGCGCGTCCGCGCCGCCTAAGCGCAGTCCGCGGAGGTCTCGCCGGAATAGCACCGGCACGCGGCGGAGTCAATCCACCGTCAGTGAGCCGTCCAAGCACTCGAGTCCGCCGTGACGTCACGGCGGGCAACAGTTCTCGAGCTGCGATGGCCAGCGAGAAGCAGCTAGGCTAGTGCGTGACCAGACAAGCTGGCCGGATGAAAATACACGTAGTCGTCGTAACCGCTGGCCGCGTCGCCGAGGTGCCCGCTCCATTACCGAAACGATTCCTCCGCCATGGCGTTCCCGTACCCGGTGAGCACGCGCATGACGACGCGCAACGTGGACAAGATCCAGCTCGAGCGCCGGCGGCAGGAGCTGGAGCACTCGGCGCTGCACAAGTTCGCGCAGGGCAACCAGCTGCAGGCGCTGCAGAACCAGTCGGACGCCAACGTGGCGTCTCGGCGCCGCACCAACCTCGCCGCGCAGCTCTCGGCCGAGCGCATGCTGGAGGAGGCCCACGCCCGCCAACTCAGCGAGCGGCAGCGCGCGGCGCGCGAGCGGCAGCAGAACGAGGCGCTGGCGCGCGCGCTCGAGGTGGGCAAGAAGGCCCAGGAGCAGCAGCAGCGCGAGGTGCAGCGCATCTGCGAGGCCAGCGAGGAGCTGCGCGAGCTCGAGGTGTTCCTCAAGACGGCCTACATGAACAAGGAGCGCGCGACGCAGCAGCTCGAGCGCGAGACGCTGGCGGCGCTGGACCGGCAGCGCGAGGCGGCCATCGAGCAGCAGATGGAGTACGACCGCCAGCGCGCGCTCGTGGACATGCACAACCACGAGCTGCGCAAGCGCGTCGAGGCCGAGCAGGGCAAGCACGTGCTGCAGGCGCAGATGCTGCAGCGCCACGAGCTGCGCCGCGAGGCCCAGGTGGAGGCGGACTTGGAGCGGCTCAAGATCGAGCAGCTCATGCAGCAGGTCGAGGAGGAGGACGCCTCCGAGCTCGCGCGCAGGGACAAGGCCCGCGAGCAGACCCGCGAGATGATCGACCAGGCCCACCAGGAGCGCGAGCGGCTCAGGCAGGAGCGCGTCCAAGCTGCGCGCCGCGAGGACGAGGCCATCGCCGAGTACCGGCGCCGCGTGGAGGCGCGCGAGGCCGACGTCAAGGCCGCGTCGGAGGTCAGGAAGGCGCAGGAGGACGCCATGTTCCGCGCCGTGGAGGCCGAGATCCAGGCCAAGATGCGCGACGAGGAGGAGATCGAGCGCCTGCGCGACGAGCTGTGGGAGGAGGAGCTGCTCCAGAAGAAGCGCGCGCAGGAGGAGGAGAAGGTCGCCGCCAAGCTGCTCGCCAAGGAGGAGATGATGCGCAGCAACGAGATGCAGATGCTGCTCAAGCAGGAGCTGCTGGCCCGCCAGCGCGCCGACGAAGAGGCCTTCAACGAGATGCTCAAGGAGAGGTTCCGCTCCGAGGAGCGCCGCGACATGGAGCTGGCCGCGTTCCGCCGCAAGCAGCGCGAACAGTTCGTGGAGGAGATCGCCCGCCACCGCGCGCTCAAGCAGGAAATGGTGTACGCCGAGCTGCAGCGCGAACGCCGCGAGCGCGAGCGACAGGAGCAGGACGAAAACTACCGGCGCCAGGTCGTGGAGGCGGCCAAGCAGCGGCTTCTCCGCGAGCACGCCGACGTGTTGCAGGGATACCTGCCGCGCGCGCTGCGGCCATCTTCATCGTCGTCTTCCAGTGGCTCAATCTTCCGTTGATAAATTCATTCTGCTTTAATGACAACCCACCGTTTGCTCCAGACGAGTTGCTGCAGGTCTGCTGCTTGAAACCTTGCATTCAGCCAAAGCCAACGTGTATTTTTTCTCCTTTGATACCTGGTGAGCAGCTACATGGCCGAAATGCTTTCACAGGAACTTTAGTTAGCCACACAGCTAAGAGAAGGGTTTATCTCACCTGACTCTTCGCGATAGTCTCATGACGGTGGCGTTGTGGTCCATGGCGTCGTCTTGGTGTAGCTACTGCGATTGAAGAACGTCGGGTCGGCCACCTACATGGCTGGCTGCATCCTCGTACTGCTCGATTATCTGTAGATCTTAAGCGAGCGGTCCATGGACGTGGAAGCGAGGAAGCTCGAGTCGGGCGCGAATTGGACGCCCGTGACGACAGCCTTGTGATCGTTGAACGTCTTGACAGCCTCCCAGTGGTTCTTGCTTACTTCCTTCAGCACCTGCACGGCCTGTGCGCTGGCCACAGCAAGATGAGAGCCGCTCGCATCGAAGCTGATCGAGTGGATGGCCCCCAGCTTGAGTTGAGGCTGCTCTTTCTTCAAGTCAAGCTCGAAGAAGCTGGTGGCCTTGCGCAGATCCCAGAGCTTCACCACGCCGTCCTCGCTTCCCGACGCTAGGTGGTAGCCGTTCTCGGAGAATCCCAATGCACTAACTGGCGCAGCGTGGCCCTCGAACGTGACCACGTTGGACAACGAGTTGACCGCCCACATCTGCACCAATTTGCTCTTGGCTGCCGTGCCGAAGATGCCGCCGTCCGGGTGGAAACGCGCGCAGCGCGCCTTCGTTAAGCCGCCTTCTTGGGCTTGCCGGCCGAAGCTTGGGGCATGGCCAGCTCGCCGTTGAGCGTGTAGCGCGAGAGCAGTTGGCCGCGGCGCACGTCGTGGATAGCCCACGTCGCGTCGAGCGAGCCGGAGAGCACGTAGTTCCCCGTCGGGTGGATGGAGGAGCTGGCGACGGCGTCGTCGAAGCCGTCGAGCGTGTAGCCCACGCCGTAGCCGTCGCTCTGCGGGGTCCAGAGCTTGACCGTCTTGTCGTGCGAAGCCGTGAGCACCATGTCGGCGCTCGGGTGGAACTCGACGTGGCTGAGCTTCTTGGCGTGGCCCGCGAGCGTGGCCACGAGCTGCTGCTTGTCCGTGTCGAAGACCTTGGCGTGCTTGTCCAGGCCGCCCGTGGCCACGAGCGCGGGGCGCTTGGCGTCCACGGCCACGCACGTGACGCCGGGCTTGTCCGAGTCGTGCAGCGTGTGGCTGGAGGCGGCCGTCCAGCCGTCCAGGCCAGCGAGCAGCGCCGCGCGCTGCGGGCCGTCCTTCTTCTTGAAGTCCTTGCGGCGCCTGGCCAGCTCCTTCTGCTTGGCCTCGACGTTGGCCAGCACCTCGGGCGCCAGCGCGGCGCCGTCCGGCGCGGCCGCGGCCATGTCCACGTCGGCCGGCCCGCCCGCGGACAGCTGCGCGGCGCGCTCCTTGAGCGCCGCGTTCTCGGTGTTGAGGCGCGCGATGACGCGGCAGGCGGCGTCGTGCTGGTACAGCGCGTGGCTCAGCTCCTGGCGCGTCTGCTCCAGGTGGCGCTTGAGCGTGAAGGTCTCGAGCATGACGGCGTCCCACTCGTTCTGGAAGGCGGCCAGCAGCTGCGGCACGCTGGCCGCCTCGGGCGCGGCGGGGGAGGAGGCGGAGGCGGAGGCCTTGGAGCCCGAGGGCGCCGCGCGCAGCGGCAGCAGGTCCTGCTCGGCGTCCAGCTCGGCGCCCGTCACGGGGCAGCGCCGCTGGTTCTGCTCCAGGTACTTGAGCAGCAGGCGGCGCTCGAACACGAGCCCCGACTTGAGCGACACCACCGGCTCCACGGGCACCTGGCCGCTCAGAGCGCACAGCATCATGGGCGAAGGGCGGGGCGTTTGCTGGATAGGTGGCCACAGCACCCGCCAAGTGGTTTTACGCAAGCTGATTGGCTGGCGACCAAATGTTTTTTTTTTTTTTTTTTTTGCAAAAGAAAATGGTCGCAGAACTACCCTGAAGCTTTTGTGTGTGGCAAAAGTCGAAAGCTGTTGTCTAAGCGCGGAGAATGAGTTGATCGAGTTGTGCTTTGGCACAGCCGGTCATTCTCGTAGGTGCCAAGCCACGTCTTGGCGCTATGAAAACTGCCACAATTCTTGATCTACATGTAGCTGAATCCCATGGCTGCCTGGAGGCGCGCGCGCGCGCGTGTGTGTGGAACGCGTTGTTGCTTTATCTACTTCGGTTCTCCTCATGCCACGTCAGTTCTTCTTACGTCGCAACTCCAGGAACTTCTTGTAGAGCGGGTCATCCATTTGTGTGGCGCGATCTAACTCAAGCATCTCCTCGACATACCATTTCGGTCTATGTTTTTTTGCCCATAAACGCACCTTCACGTTCAGCTCCCCCGGTGTGCCATCGTAGTAGATCGGGGGCTCGAAAATGTTGTTCTTGTGGTTGTATATCGCGCTGTCGTACTTCTCCACATAGCGATAATAGGTCTTGAAGTTGGCATTAGTCGCGAGTTGAGCTTCCGGGACGTTTTCCAAGTTGTAGTGGCTCCAGATTCTTTGAGCGGAGTATCCTTCTTCAAACCAGTAGTCCAATATGCGCCCTTCAGCCTTATACCGAAACCGTTTTATGTACTTGCAGTTGGGTTGCGCCTTCAATACCGATTCTTCAACCCCTTTAGCCCCAATGCAGCTTTGACATAGTCGTCGGACTGCTCGATCACAGACCATAGATTGACTTTCGCCCACATTTTGATGGACGAAAATAAACCTCTCGCTTCCGTGTTAGGAGATACAGAGCCTGCTGCCCGCAGCAACCGTCCATCGCTACTGACCGGCAGAATATCAGGCGGGATCGCCATCAAAGTGGTCATTGAAATTGTCCTAGCGACTGGGGTTTGTTCAGCTCTGATCGCACTGGCAACGAACGCCGTTGCAAGTATCAGTATAAGTCGGTCAAAATGCATGCCGTGCGAACAAAGATTGAACTTGAGTGGTAGTGCGTCAATTTGCAAGTGCCGATGGAACAGCAAGACGACAGGACTGCACCATTTGATACATGCATGCACTCCCGAAGATTCACCTCGGGATGGGACTGCCAGATTAATTAAATTAATGTACTGTATGTCGAGGGGATGCTTGAGTTAGATCGCACCACACGAATGCATGACCCGAACTCCAATAAATTCCTGGTGTTGCGAGGTAAGAAGAACTAACGTAGCACGAGTAGAACCGAAGTGGATAAAGCAACAATGCGTTCCTCCTAAAAAACTACTTTTCCACGCACTCTCTGTGACGCATTGCGTTAAATACATTACTGGTTTTGTAATTTATTACTGGGTACGTAATTGATAAATACGTGGTATTCAGGCATATATAGAATGGGCATTCGTCGCTAAAATGGGCAACAGTGCCACTTCCTAATTTTAGAAATTGCCCAGTATAAGGAGGGGGGTTACAAGTGCTGTGAGGCGCCGCCAAAGCACCGCGAGAACGCCTTCTGCACTGGCGGCAGCACAATGGGGGAGAGATCGACAGCAAGAACCGATATCTCTCTGTACGACGCGATACAGCAAACACCCAAGCCTAAGTCGAAGCAAAGGTCGACTCCTTTTCAGAGTGCCCATGAGCTCGAGTTTGGGCTCCAGGTTAGCGAGCGAGAACCATCAAATGGGAACAACGTGCTCAGCGTTCTTTGCCGTTTTTGCGCCGTCTTCGACAGGGAAGAAAAGGTAGGCGCTAAGCGCAAGAAGACGACAAACATCAAGTACTTCCGCCGCCCCTTTCGTCCTGAGCACTATCGAAAACACCACTACAATCAGCATCCCAACAAGTGGAAGCAGTACCAGCTTCTGACTGAAGCCGAGTGCAAAACGTTCTTTGACGACCGGTCTCTACATCGCTCCAGTATGCACCTGTACCTGAATGAGAACCAAGCTCCACTGGTCATCGAAGTTGACCGGACTATTGTGGAGGGCATTATCGACAGTTTCCTCGTCGGAGACGACGTGGATGATATCTCGTGGGATCGCATTCGCTCCCCCCTGTGCTGCAATGTTGCCAACACTCATTATGTGCTGAACATCGTGAACCCAGTCCAGTTTCACCTGATCGTTGACAACTTAAGCATTGGGATGTCTTTCCGAATCGAGCAGGAACACTCAGCAATGCGGCAAATGTACGCTTCCAGCACTGAGTTCCGCGCGAAGGTGGAGCAAAACGTCAAGCTCGACTTTGCAAACTGCTGGGACTCGCTGGATGCTCAATATCCTGCGTTGAAGCGGTTTGCAGGTGGTTTAGCCACCATATTTCCGGGAACATCTACCGTAGAGAGCGATTTCTCGCTACTTAAGTGGGTGAAGCCGTCGTACAAGAGTCGACTGACGGATTTTTCTCTCGAGGGCGCTCTTCACACCAAGCAGTTTGAGGAACTAGATAGCATTCCGCTCGATTAGATCACGGTCTGTCGCGAGGCTTCGCCTGGATATCTTGTACTTTGTATAATGCCCACCAATGCCCCTTCCAAACTATGCGATTTGCCCACTTTAGCTTATTTTCGTACAAATCGGCAATTGCCGATCTTATATATGTCTGGTGGTATTTCATGATACGCATGGGCGCTGTTGACAAAAATTAGTGACATTATGCCAGGTTCCAGGGAAGCATCACCATCAGGGTTTGGTAGTAGTGGGAATTTCGGATAGCAGTGATACTACTACTACTATCATACACCTGAAGATATGTTCTACTAAGACTGTTAGCATTTTGGACAGTTTAAGTACTATTATCACTACTATTGTACTACTAATGTACCCATGTCGGCGGCTACCAGAGCTTTCGTTCCATTCGTCTTAGCCGAGGCCATTGTGGCGCAGAATTAGTTGCCGTTGTGCTCGCTCATTGTCTGTTCTCGTTCGCAGTGGACTCATCATAAAGGAGCTGGTTGAGAAAACGCACTCTTGAAACGCAGCCGAGCAGCCCCGTCTTAGCCAATCACGTGCAAGTTTCACTACCGATGGATATGTTTTCTCGCCAACCTCCACAAACCAGCGGGAGACATCAATGTACCCACACAGCTGCTCTACACTCCACACACGAACGTTTCGTTTCCTGTCTCGCACACTCTTCGTTGAGCGGACGCTGTACCTTTTCTGCACCAGCCCATTCCATCCGAAGCTGCATCAGCTTATGCGTTTATCGAGGAACCAGCACTGGTCTCCTCTGCAGCGGGGCCGTAGCTTTGCGTCAGAGGAAGACGGGTTAGACTCAACGTGTAGTTGGGTCTAACTTGACTCACTACTTTAGCTTACACGTTGCGCTACGTGTATGAGGAAGCGCAAGTACTTAGTAAGAACTTAGGTTAATTATATTTGAATACACAAACATAAGTTAAGTAAGAAAGGATTCCAAGTGACTTAGATTAGGTAAAATGAGAACTGTATTGTTTGTAAATTGATCTTCCTCCTAAATCTGCTAAAACTGTTTATCATCTATGAAAGGGGTTGGCAGCGGCTGGCTGTCAGAGCCCCGCTAATATGCATGTCTCTGATTGGTAGAAAGATGCTGCTTTCTACCAATAGGATCTTTGGGTAGGTGTGGACCACTCATTGTGGTGGCCCACTTCAATGTATCCATTGGTGTGACTTACATCAAGGTGAGGAAGTATCTAAAAAAACATTTAACAGATATCCTATCTGTTAAATTCACAAGTGGCTTGTAGCCACTTGTACGTGTAACCGTTACACCATCCCCCCTATAAGGTTAGACGCGCGGGGTCTCCGCACGTCAATCTTCGGAATTGACCATTCGTCAATTCTCCGCGTTTGGAGAAGAAATCCGCGCTCATTCAACGATGAGCGCGCCTCAGAAGAAGTCCACAAAGTCGATGGGGAGTCATCTCTCCATCGACGACTACTTCGAACGCCAGAAGGCGAAGTATGGCGACGTCGTCGACTTCGACGACGACGATGAAGACATGGAGGACGAGGAGGACTCGTCCTCAAAGCGCAAAGACTCAGTGTCGAGCGAATCGCTCGACCCTCATGCCAAGAACATTCGCCCGCGTGAAGGGGGCGAATCGGACGCTTCGAGTTCGAAGCGTTCGCGAACTGAGAGTGATACCCCACTCGCTTCCGCTGGGGCTCTCAGTACTCCGCGCGCTGCTGCTGCAGTGCGTGATCCCAAAGCGCTGGGCTCTCCGCGTGCTGCGCCGGCAGCGCGCGATCCGTGGATGCCGTCCGCGTCCGAGATCTCGGACCGGTATGGGAACTCGGTACCTCCGAATGAGGTGCCGCTGTACGTATGCAGCGCCATCAAAGATGACGCCGTGGCTGCCGAGCTGCACTTTGATGCGGAGACGCATCAAAGGCGCGATTACTACATCGGACTCTTTCATGAGCTCCGATGGTTTCAAAGCAAGAAGACCTCTTCTCGCAGCAAAGTGCCCGAGTGGCAGGCACTTTGTCAAAGTTGGAACGCTTTTGTTGAGAACTTCAACAAGAAGCCGAATGCTTACCGTGATCGGATTAAGCAAGCGCGTGATCGCTTCGAGACGTACTCGATGCGTGGAAAGTTAGAGCAACTCCACGTTGCTGCTGAGGAGGCTTAATGTGCCGTGCGCTGTGCCCGAGGGCTTTCAGTGCACGAAGTGCTTTCAGGCGCGGTCCGCTTGAGCGACCACGACCTGAACGGGTACACGTCGTTCCGTGTGCCCGAGAGTCTCAAAGAGCTCCGTGCTAAGTTCTTAGCACGTGAGGGTTCGGGCGCTGGCGATGATCGCAGCGCTCGTATTACTTCCGCTGCGCCAGCGCGTATTGCTCCTCGTACGCCCTCACCATTTCCGGAACGTCCTCAAGCAAGACGTTCCGCGGCTCCCATGTATCTTGATGGGGAGGAAATCCTCTCCAACGAATACGAAAACGAGCCCCTTGAGGGTTCGTTTTCGGGATATTAAGGTCAACAATCCGCCCAACAATCCAGCGGGTTGAGCCGCGGGCGTCACGGATCGGCGGTGGCGGGGGGTGGGAACACGCCCCCGGGTATGATCAGCCCCGGGCTGATCAGTATGCGCCTCTCCACGACCGGGTGACCGTCGTGGAGCGTTTGCAGGGTGCTGAGTTCGCCGCCCTGAAGCAGGAGCTGGCGAACCAGAAGGCCCAAGTCGCGGCGGTCTCGCAGACCGCCTCGAATATCCAGGTCGAGTTGGGGACCCAGATGAAGGGGTTGCTCCAGCGCGTCCGCGCGCTGGAGGAGAGGCTGCTCGTCGCCGAGGCTTCGGGTCAGCCGATCTAGATGGCTCGTGCTGCAGGTATGACCTTAGCCGTCCGACGTAAAAGGTCGGATGGAGGCGCATGCTAGACGGTATGTCTAGCGTGTAAGCATTGCCGTGTCCTGCCAACACTGTGAACGACCCGATGAAGCGCGGAGCAAGCTTGCTTGCCCCGAAGTCCGAAACTGCATGTTTAGGCAGGTTTTGAGTAGCTAACAAAACCAATGAACTAACTTTGAATTCATTTGTGTTGCCTCTGCCCACGTTGTCTGCGTTCAGCTTCTGTTTGTCAACAGAAGCTGCTATTGCATCTTGGACAAACCGAATTACGGCTTGTCTTTTGGTGATGAAGTTGATTGCATCCGAGCTGAAGTCATTCAGCTCGCTCTCCATAGAGGCCCGGCCTCTGCGTGGTTCTTCGCGGTGTCTGCGCCCTGCGCAGACTCATGTGGTTTGTCCATTGTTGCAGCTGACACTGTGCAAGTGTCAGCGGTTTTCTGCGGCTGCTGTATTGCACTCGTAGATCCTCCCCGACTTAAAGTGGGAGCCATCACTCCGAGTAAACTCGGTAGACGTGGATGCCGCATGGCATTCACGTAGAACGGTGTATTCCCGGTCGAGGCATGCACTGAGTTGTTGATGGCAAACTCTGCCATCGATAAGCACTCGCTCCAGTATTGGAACGAGTGAGCGTAGCTCTTCAACATATCGACGAGCACGCGATTCACGCGCTCGGTTTGGCCGTCCGTCTGCGGATGATCCGCGGTCGACATTGACAGCTGGCTCCCAAGACGTGTAAACACTTCTTGCCTCAGGTGCGCTGTGAAGCGCGGGTCTCTGTCCGACACGATGTCGGTCGGCATGCCATGGTGTTTGAACACCATGTCGACGAACAGACGGGCCGTCTGCTTCGCGGTCACTTCTGCCGGCACCGCAGCAAGATGTACCATCTTGCTGAAGCGGTCGACGAAGACCACAACACCGGTATTCACTTCGCTGTCCGGGGGAAGACCAAATATGAAGTCCAAAGACATGGACTTCCAACACTCCGACGGAGTCGGTAGTGATTGTAACGGAGCCTGTGCGAATGGCGCAGGCTTTTCGCGTTGGCATACCTCGCAAGCACGGATGTACTTGCGCACCCACTTATACTGGTGGTGCCAGTAGAAGTTGCGCGTGAGAAGGACGTATGTCTTCTCACGTCCGAGATGTCCCGCAGTCGGGGCATCATGGTATTCGTACATGATCCTGAGTCGCAGGTCATGGTCATTCGGTACAACAACGCGGTCCGCGTTGTCGTCGACCGCATTATAGAGGAGCAGTCCGTCGTGCACACGAAAGTGGTGTGTACGCGCTCGAAGGTGCTTGGGCAGCTTCTGACGGGACTTGTCAGAAGGCGCTGTGCCATAGGCCAGCAAGAGCTTCGCGTCCGCGTCGTGCGCGTACGCGGCCCTCACATCATCCAACAGGGACGATGTGGGTTTCCTCGATCGCATGACGTCAATGGCATTGACGTCAGCAGCTTCCGCGTAGTCCGGCCGACGTGATGACGCGTCGGCCACCACATTCAATCTTCCGGGTTTGTATTCGACCCGGAAGTTATACTCCACAAAGAATGAGAGCCATCTCGCCATTCTCTGTGAAATGTGTGGTGATTTCACTGCAGTGCGCAGTGATGCATGGTCGGTGTAGACCACAAATGGTCTACTTCCAAGCAAATACACTCGGAACTTTGCGAGTGCGTACTTCATGGCAAGGAGTTCCTTGTCATGTACAGGATAATTGCGCTCAGCTGGCTTCAGCTGACGCGAATGGTAGTAGACGACACGATCACGGCCCTCGTGATCGTGCTGCATCAACGCGCATCCGATCGCGAAGTCGGACGCGTCACATACGACGTGAAATGGGCGATCTTGGTCAGCCACTGCCAAGATCGGTACCTCAGTCAAGCCCCGCTTGACTGCTGAGGCGAGGCCGATGAAACCTTGATCGCCCAGGGGGTTGTGTATAGCGTAGCCCAGAAAAATACTGGGAGTCAACAGAAGAAGAATAAAACCCAGAGTACCGCAAGGCAAACCCTGAATTTCACCCTCCCTTGTTTGGCGTGAGTACCTTGCGTAATCCCTGTCGGCTCGTTTATCTTCGACGGAACGGCACTTCACCGGAGTTGTAAATGTAGCCTTTGAAGAAGCGCTAAGGTGCACGTCTAATCCAGAACGCGTCCTCGATGCTGAAGGCAACCCAGAATTTCAGATCACCCGAACCCAGAATATCACGAATTCAGGATCCAGGATGTCACTTCCACTCTGGGTGAAGCTTGGAACTCAGAAGGCACCTTACCCAAGTGCCCTCTAGCCCGATAACCAACAAATACAGAGTATACAACACTACAACTAGCCGTCACTTATTCTTTTGGACCCTCGGACGGTGGGTCACTCACACACTAGGCTCACTCGAGTCTGATATCCAGGCGCCTAGCTCGCCTGAATACTCGCCAATACGCGCACCACCCTCAATTAAGAGGGAAAATACAACCACTATCAGTTAACCTTCCCGTCACACGCAGCAGTCAATACAATATCCTGGAGGCGACTACTTAGCACTCCAGAACACAATCGGGAACATGAAATGGGCTACCACGAGCACGGCAAGTGACCCAACTAGGGTATGAAATAGATGGATCACCTCAGGAAGCACAAGGCGTCTCTGGTCACCACCTAACTGGACTTAGAGTAGGTGGAGCTCACACAGACGACTCGTCCTTGTAGTCGATGTGCCCTCAATGTCCCGCGGTGGTAGTCTCGGGTCCTCCGGATTTCCGTCGGCAGGCTTGGCCGAAGTCACTTGCGCGTTACAGGGAAAATTGAACTCTGTTTTTGTAACGGGGTTACACACACAAGTGACAACAGTCACTTGTGCATGACAACGGTCACAAGTGACAACTGTCACTTGTGCATGGCAATTGCCGCTTATGGTTTAACAGATAAATATCTGTTAAAGGTTTTAGATACTTCCTCACATTGGTGTAAGACACACCAATGGATACATTGAAGTGGACCACCACAGTGAGTGGTCCACACATACCCAAAAGATTCTATTGGTAGAAAGCAGCATCTTTCTACCAATCAGAGACATGCATATTAGCGGGGCTCTGACAGCCAGCCGCTGCCAACCCTTTCGTAGATGATAAACAGTTTTTAGCAGATTTTAGAGGAAGATCAATTTACAAACAATACAGTTCTCATTTTACCTTAAACTACGTACTCGGTGTTTTATGTGATTTATATTATACTTGTGGACTCAAGTATAATTAATTCAAATTATTAATAAACTCCTACGCTTCCTCACACACGTAGCGCAACGTGTAAGCTAAAGTAGTGAGCCAAAGTAGGCCCACTACAGTTTTGGTTATCGACTACACTATCACTTCTCTCTTCTGCACTCTTCTTCGGGCAAATGTCTTCGGTTCATTATGCTTCGGGTCGAATATCTTGGCTTTAGTATACCTTGGGTTCAGAGGTCCTGACTAGTGACGACTTGGTCGTCGCACCTTCGTCGTGGGTTAACAAATGACTTGGTTTCACCATACAGCGAGTCCGTTGTCTTGGTTACAGTATAGTGTGAGCACTCTCCCTCTTCTCTTCGAAAAAGTCGAGTCGACAGGTCTTAGTGGATTCTCGACTGTTCTTCAAGCCACACATCACTTGATTGCAAACTGGCCTCAAACTGGCTCCAAACTTGCTTCGCATTCACACTCAGGATTCCACTTGGTATCTTGGGTGATTCTTGGAATCTTGGCGTAACTTGGTGAATCTTGGATGTCGGCTTGGGAGATACTTGGTTTTAGTATAGGGCGTCTGGATTCACGGTCTAATTCCAGGATTCCATCTTGAAATCCTGGGTCACTTGTCTTCACACAAGTGAATCTTGGGTTTCCGTGGTGCACTCTTGGTGCAAACCCTTCTTCATCACAGACTAGCGTGTATCTCCACAAACATCAACTTGTACGGCTTCCAGCGCGTGGTCATGGTGGTGGTAGTGGGTGTTTCTTGGTACTTGATCCAGTTTGTCGCTCTGGACCACAGCAAGACGAGGTGTACTCTGGGATACATTCTCCAGAGACACTTTCCGCCAGCCTTTAGGCACTCGTCGTAAGGGAAAGTCCGGTGGCTGGACTGAATGCACTTGTTGAATCCTGGGTGTGCACGCCCAGGATTTCACACTTCCAGCCGGTTGGGCCCATCTGCGGTCAGGCGCTGGATTCCTTCCACAAGAACACACCCCATCCCTGTCGGCACTCATGTCACACGGGTACGGCCGTGCCGCATCCTCTCTCTCCACCAATCACAACTCAATATAGACTCCAAGTCAAACCAGTGACGGTTCGTCGTCAGCGAAAATCTGGGGCCGCTATGTGTCACTGCATCGAATGCCTTTTGGCAATCGGTTGTCCAATTCCACACAGCTTCCTTCTTAAGAAGCTGTGACAGCGGGCGGATCTTGCCCGCGTAATCCTCCACGTACTTGCACAAGTACGTGGCCAAGCCAAGGAACTGCCTCAATTCCTTGACACTTGAAGGCGTTGGCCATTCATTTATCACTCTGACCTTTTCCGGGTCAGGGTGAACACCATTCTTTCCTACGAGACACCCGAGGACGGGTATCTCGCTCGCCCCGAAGATACACTTCTTCAGGTACGCGTAGAGCTTATGCTTTCGCATAAGCTCAAGTAGTTTCCGGAGATGCACCCTGTGCATCTCTACGTCGGTCTTCCCGTTCACAGCCCGGCTGTGGATGAATACATCATCGAAGTAGCTCGGTGCGAAATCGCGCACCGAGCGCAACAAGTGCGTCATGCACCTGTTGAAGGTCGCAGTGGCGTTCTTGAGTCCCTGCGGCATTACTAGCCACTCCCAGAGCATGCCACTTGGCGTGCTCACTGCCGTGAGAGGGATATCGCTCTCACGCATTAGGATCTGATAAAATCCATCTCGCAAGTCGAGAGCACTGTAAACGGTGCTCCCGGTCATCGAATCGATGATAACATCTTTTCGCGGTATTGGCGTCTGCGCCGGTACCGTCGCATCGCTCAGCTTGTTATACGCATGAACGATGCGCCATCCGCCCTGTGGCTTTTTGGCACAGAACGCCGGAGCACTGTGTGGGGACTTTGACTCCCGCACTTGTCCTGCTTTACGACGACTTTCAAAGAAGCCGTCGATTGCTTTTACTTGCTCTCGCGGCAGTGGCCACTGCCGCGTGACACAGTACTTCGTGCCTGGCACGAGATCAATCTCGTGCTGAATGCCCTTATCCTGCGGAAGTTCCACAGGAATCTCTTCCGGGAGTACGTCTTTGTACTCCCTCAACAATTCGTAATAGGTACTCGACTTTAACGAGTCCCAACCTTGTTCCTCGAAGCGCCCTCGCTTCGTCTTCGCACTGAGAGTGTCTTCACTCTCAGTGGTACTTCCCATGAAGAGCTGTCTCAGCTCTTCGCTCTCGCTCTCCGTTCTTTCGCTGTTCGAAAGAACGCAGACCTGCTCGATGCGTCCATCGTGCAAGTCGCGCGTGAAGCGATTCCAGCTCATGGCTGGAAGCGAAGTCAACTCCGACGCCGTCGTCGGAGGACTAGCGAGTTCCATGTCACGATACTGGAATCCAGTATCGGTGCGCGTCAAGACGCTTAGCGTCTTGACATTCGGCGTCACCGCCGCAGTCTGCCCAGCAGACTGCTCTTGTTGCGTCTCGGTCCCGGACCGAGACTTGCACAGCGTTCTCCGCATACGCCGTCTTCTTGTTGTGCGGAGCCCGGCTCCGCACAGTTGTTCTTCTGGTCCAGGCCCGGCCGTGTGCAGTTGTTCGCCGGCGGACCCTGTCTGCGGGCGCGCGATATCAAGCCCGGCTTGATCGCATGGCGCTTCGTCGTGCAGCCCGGCTGCACGACAGCATGCAAATTGCGTCAGTGCGGTACGTTTGCAACCGTCCGCACTGTTTGCAGCGTCAACTCCCGGAGTTGACACGCCTTCGTCACCTCGACGCCATTCATTGGCGGAGCCCCTCATGACCGAGGGTGCGTCGGGAGCCGACGCGTCGTTGTCGACCTGACCTCTTCGGGTCAGGGACTGTCCCTTACACGCTTGAACGTGGGTATTGGTTCCTGGAACCAATACATCTTTTTCTTCTGACGTCGGCAGCATTGCCGACGTTGGTCTCACTTGTGCGCGCCCTCGCGCACTTCCTGGGCACTCCGGGACAGCAGCATAAAGCGCTGTCTCGACTGGTGAGTCGCGCGCACCTGCTAGTGCGTGCGCTGCGGCAACAGGGCCATCGCTCTCTGTTCCGCTGTTGCGACCGAAGCGCACGAGCGTGCGCTTCTTCCAGTCTATCACCGGATCATGCCGTGTAAGCCACGGCATGCCCATTACCACGTCGAACTTATCGTCCAGGTCCAGGACGATAAAGTGTTCGACAAACATTCGTTGTTTGTACGAGAAGCGCACGTTCACGACGCGCTTCTCGGTCTTCACGATGGCACCTGTTGCCAGTCGTACCTCCAGAAGACTTCGAGGTACATTTACCTCCTCGAAGTCAAGTCTCGGCAGGCTTCGTAGTCGAACAAAGTTGTTCGACGCGCCTGAATCTACCAAAGCTCGAAGAGAGTCACTCGCTCTCTTCGAGTAAACCTTCAAGATGACTAGGTTCGGCCTGTCATCTTGTTTCTTACAGTGAGAGCTGGTCTCACTGGGGGCTGCAGTCCTCAGTGTCGCGTGCCCGATATCGGCACGCGCGACTGCATTACCAGTAGGGCGCCCCGCGCCTACTGGATGTTCGCGTTTTTTGTTGGTCCGCGGCGATGCCTAGCATCGCCACGACGGCCACCTCCAGGGGGCATGGGAGCTGTGCACTCCCGTGCAAAGTGACCGATCCTTTCGCAACGGAAGCATCGCACGTTACCTCCCTGCTGCTGATAACCAGCAGTTGTTGCATTCGAGAGGTCCATTGGTTCTGGACCTCCAGGCCTCGCTACCGGGCGCGGTTGCGGCCTCGGTACATTTGCATGCAGTTTAGCCTGCCGCAGGCTAAACTCTTCTTGCATGGCAAGAGTGATCGCAGCTTCGAGAGTACTCGGGTACTCTCGGAAGAGATAGGTCTTCACGGGCCCGTCTCTAAGTCCTTTCATGAACGTGACGACCTGGGTCGCCTCGCCAATCGGGTTAGTCACGATATTTGATACCAAATATCGTGCGCGCTGCGCGTAAGCATGGACGTCATGCTTACCCTGCTGAAGGTCGAGGAACTCCGCCCTCGACCGGAACTCTTTTTGCGGGGGCTCAAACGCTTGTCTGAGCTCCTCTTTGAA
Organism: Phytophthora cinnamomi; assembly: GCF_018691715.1. NCBI lineage: Eukaryota > Oomycota > Peronosporomycetes > Peronosporales > Peronosporaceae > Phytophthora > Phytophthora cinnamomi. The sequence continues at coordinate 3,209,843 of NW_027150954.1, forward strand.
TACTTCGTACGTGCTGAAGCACGTAGGATCGGAGAGTCGGCGTCCATACGCCCAACTCCTTGCGCGTCCGCCAAGGCAGGACATGGCGAACGCGACCTTCGACAGCGGGTCGACGATGCGTCGAGCCGCTATGGCTGTGTCGAGTTCGACAAGCCATCGGAGGAGAGGCTCGCCCTCTCTTCCCACGTAATTGGTTACGCTCAACTTTAATGGTTGAGCACGCGGTGTCGTCCCTGACGACGCCGTCACTGAGGAAGCAGCATCACGCTGCTTCTTCATGATGAATCCTAGAGCAACACCATGTTGCTCCGTCGGCGATAGCGTACGCAGTATCGTAGCTATCGCCGCTTCTCCAATGACTGTTGACAGTCGTTGGAGGGCTTCCCACTCTGAGTCAGACAGGTGGGGGCAGTCAGCGCGTGCAACATGCGTTGCAGGCGTATTGGAGCTCTCCACGGGCACCTCCGTGCTCGTGTGGTTCTCGGCTCCGCGTTCGTACACCTCGTACGATCGTCAAGCAGTCGGTTGTTGGACGGACTACAAAGTGCTACCAGGTGTAGTGGGTCTAACTTGACTCACTACTTTAGCTTACACGTTGCGCTACGTGTATGAGGAAGCGCAAGTACTTAGTAAGAACTTAGGTTAATTATATTTGAATACACAAATATAATTTAAATCAGATAAGACTCCAAGTGACTTTGAATAGGTAAAATGAGAACTGTATTGTTTGTAAATTGATCTTCCTCCTAAATCTGCTAAAACTGTTTATCATCTATGAAAGGGGTTGGCAGCGGCTGGCTGTCAGAGCCCCGCTAATATGCATGTCTCTGATTGGTAGAAAGATGCTGCTTTCTACCAATAGGATCTTTGGGTAGGTGTGGACCACTCATTGTGGTGGCCCACCTCAATGTATCCATTGGTGTGACTTACATCAAGGTGAGGAAGTATCTAAAAAACATTTAACAGATATCCTATCTGTTAAATTCACAAGTGGCTTGTAGCCACTTGTACGTGTAACCTCGTTACACCTCCACAGGCTGTGCGCTGTTTTACGTTAACAGTCTGGCCCATCCCCGTGTCCCTTTAACACCGCCACGCTGTGGCTCCGGGCTTGGTGGGGGAGAGATGGCCGACTTAGCCGATCGGCTTGCTGAAGTCAGCCCGGCTACTGTTCGTAAACAGGTTGACGATTTTCTGTCAGCGCGTCTAAGTGTCTTACGGCACGTGCGTGACGCAATGGCAGAAAGCCAAGACAAGCAAAAGGAAAATGCGGACGCCAGAGGCAGAGGCAATGTGGACAGTTATGAGGTCGGGGACCTGGTGTTGCTAAATGCAAAGAACCTACCTACACACGCAGTGTCAGCCGTCTTCAAGATGAAGTTGCGCCCGCGCTTCATCGGACCTTTCAAGGTCGTGGACAAGAGAGGCCTAGCGTACACGCTCAATCTTCCGAAGAAGATGCGGACGCATCCCGTCTTCTACGTGGGCTTGCTCAAGCCGTACCGTGATCCGGCGCAGGCGCGGATGGAGGCGCCGCGGGCGTTGCGGTCGACGAGGTCGAGGGCGCAGTCACAGGCGCCGAGGTCGACGAGGTCGAGGATGCAGTCGCAGGCGTCAAGGCCGACGATGTCGTCGACACGGTCGGAAGTGTCGTCGACGAGAGTGCCACCGGCACAGGAGTCGCCGGAGGCGCGCCCTGCATTCGGGCAAGAAGGTCGACCTGACCGCGGAGCTCGGCCACCTGGCGCTCCAGCGCTGCAACCCGCTCAGCTTGCTGATGCTCCCGGGAGCGAAGGAACTGAATCCAGTCCCCCTTATCACGAGCAACCTGCTCAAGACCACGGAAGCGGTTCCATACCTAGGGGAACCTCCACTATCATGTAGAGCGCCTCCTGGCGAAGCGGCGATGGAGGGGTCAAAACCATTATCTGGTAAAGTGGCGAGGGTACCCGGATTCGGAAAACTCATGGGAGGTTGAGGTACCCCTCCGCCAAGACTGCCCAGACGTCGTGGACGCTTTTGATCAGCTTGATCATCAGCGCCCCGAGGGCTCAAGGCCGGCACGCCGGCCGTACCGCACTTCCCGGCAAGGCTTGGGAAGCTGCTGGGTCAGCTACAATGCTCCAGGGCTGACTCTGAGCCACAGCTACCCCCCCCCCCCCCCCCCCCCCTCGCGATGAGGAGAAGCTGGAGTGCTCAAAGGAGCGTGGTGCGTTGCACCTACCCGCGAATGAGACTGGAAGCCAGCAGGCAGGTAGCGCTAGGCGCGGAGCTTCGCGTACTCGAAGCGGAGTCGGCGTTCAACGCGAACATCTACTTCACTGAAGCTTGCTCGGAGAGCTTCCATCGACGGCAGATGACGGCTGCCCTCAGCTCAGAGCTCGAACTGAGCTTCGTACACCGTGGGGTCCTCGGGTTAAGCGCTACGGGGTACGTTCGCATCTGCGGCACGGACTGGCGCAGGCCCTGGCGTCGCAGACGTTCGCGATACTCCGCCACCGTAGTGACCTGGGGAGTGAGCAGCCACTCGCGGAGCGAAGTCCGCAATGCGACCTCGTCCGGCGTACGGGCCGGCGACCCAATGACGTACAACACCAGGTTCTGCGTCGCAGCTTGACGCGCGGCCTCGACCTGGTCGCGGGGTTTGGAAGTTATAATCCGCGCGCCCGGTCGTGAGCAACGGCCGAAGCTCAGGGCGCTGAGAGCGCGGTGGCAGGTTCATCTGCGCCATGAGGCGCTCGACCTGAGCTTCGTCCAAGTCGTTGGTAAGAGCAGAACTCTCCGTGGGGCCTCCGAGGCCACGGAGTGGCGAGTACCGAGGCTCAGTAAGCTCCCGCAGTTCGGCCAGACCGAACAGACGATCCGGGAATGGGTTCGGAGTCATGTTGTTCTTGCGCTGAGCGCTCGTCGCCACGACGGTTCGGAGACTGCGCTGGATGCGTAGCGATGTGGCTCGGAGAGCGAATTGTTGCGGATGCCCCCCCCCCCCCCTTGCGGCGATGGCGCACGAGAAGCGCCGCCACAGCTCGGCGAGCTAGGCGAAGCGGGTGACCCACCCTCTCGATGCGGGGATCCCGTGTGGGACTCCTCGTAGTCGATTTGACCTTCTTCAAAGCTCGCCAGGAACTCGTCGTTGGTCCGCATAGGCGGTTGGGCCATCGCTCGAAGTGAGTTAGCCCTCTCGCGAAGCGAGCCGTGCCTGAGGCGATACGCCGCGAAATACTGGGGCACCGAGAGCCTGTTAGGCGTCTGTGGTGCCGGCACCGAAGTGGAAGGCGCCGGTGGGCGATCGCTAGCACGGGGTGCTGTGGATCGAAGTGGGCTGTGCCTTGGCGTGGACGAGGTGCGCCGCTGCTGCTGTCTGTGGTCAAACGACCAAAACGCGTTGTGATTGCGAGTCATGCGTTGGCGCTCAGCGCCGAGAAGGTTCTCTGGGTCGTCCACGCGATGTGGATTGACCAGCTCGAGAAAGGTTCTCGATGGAACAAGATCACACGATTGATACCGTTAAGCGTGGACACTACGTGTCCACGGTTTGGTGGGGGTGGTTTTAACGGGGTTACACGAAGGTTACCCGATGGCTACAGAGTGTGGGACACACAGGAGTTGTGGGTCCACATTTTAACCTAAATCAGTAGGAACATCAGTAGGTGGTTTTATAGCCAATGGATATGCAAGATACAAGGGCTCACTATGCTAGATAGTGAACGTCATACAAGACAAAGAGAAATACATTCAGTTTGGGATTTACACTTGAGGGTCTTGTGTTGACTCTTGGAGTCCGTAAGGTGTACGGACTCATACGTCGTTCTGGTATTGGAACGACCGCTATCCCTAGCTAAGACTCGTTGTGTAACGGAGTTACACGTACAAGTGGCTACAAGCCACTTGTGAATTTAACAGATAGGATATCTGTTAAATGTTTTTTAGATACTTCCTCACCTTGATGTAAGTCACACCAATGGATACATTGAGGTGGGCCACCACAATGAGTGGTCCACACCTACCCAAAGATCCTATTGGTAGAAAGCAGCATCTTTCTACCAATCAGAGACATGCATATTAGCGGGGCTCTGACAGCCAGCCGCTGCCAACCCCTTTCATAGATGATAAACAGTTTTAGCAGATTTAGGAGGAAGATCAATTTACAAACAATACAGTTCTCATTTTACCTATTCAAAGTCACTTGGAGTCTTATCTGATTTAAATTATATTTGTGTATTCAAATATAATTAACCTAAGTTCTTACTAAGTACTTGCGCTTCCTCATACACGTAGCGCAACGTGTAAGCTAAAGTAGTGAGTCAAGTTAGACCCACTACACCTGGTAGCACTTTGTAGTCCGTCCAACAACCGACTGCTTGACGATCGTACGAGGTGTACGAACGCGGAGCCGAGAACCACACGAGCACGGAGGTGCCCGTGGAGAGCTCCAATACGCCTGCAACGCATGTTGCACGCGCTGACTGCCCCCACCTGTCTGACTCAGAGTGGGAAGCCCTCCAACGACCGTCAACAGTCATTGGGGAGGCGGTGATAGCTACGATACTGCGTACGCTATCGCCGACGGAGCAACATGGTGTTGCTCTAGGATTCATCATGAAGAAGCAGCGTGATGCTGCTTCCTCAGTGACGGCGTCGTCAGGGACGACACCGCGTGCTCAACCATTAAAGTTGAGCGTAAGCAATTACGTGGGAAGAGAGGGCGAGCCTCTCCTCCGATGGCTTGTCGAACTCGACACAGCCATAGCGGCTCGACGCATCGTCGACCCGCTGTCGAAGGTCGCGTTCGCCATGTCCTGCCTTGGCGGACGCGCAAGGAGTTGGGCGTATGGACGCCGACTCTCCGATCCTACGTGCTTCAGCACGTACGAAGTATTCAAAGAGGAGCTCAGACAAGCGTTTGAGCCCCCGCAAAAAGAGTTCCGGTCGAGGGCGGAGTTCCTCGACCTTCAGCAGGGTAAGCATGACGTCCATGCTTACGCGCAGCGCGCACGATATTTGGTATCAAATATCGTGACTAACCCGATTGGCGAGGCGACCCAGGTCGTCACGTTCATGAAAGGACTTAGAGACGGGCCCGTGAAGACCTATCTCTTCCGAGAGTACCCGAGTACTCTCGAAGCTGCGATCACTCTTGCCATGCAAGAAGAGTTTAGCCTGCGGCAGGCTAAACTGCATGCAAATGTACCGAGGCCGCAACCGCGCCCGGTAGCGAGGCCTGGAGGTCCAGAACCAATGGACCTCTCGAATGCAACAACTGTCGGTTACCAGCAGCAGGGAGGTAACGTGCGATGCTTCCGTTGCGGAAGGATCGGTCACTTTGCACAGGAGTGCACAGCTCCCATGCCCCCTGGAGGTGGTCGTCGTGGCGATGCTAGGCATCGCCGCGGACCAACAAAAAACGCGAACATCCAGTAGGCGCGGGGCGCCCTACTGGTAATGCAGTCGCGCGTGCCGATATCGGGCACGCGACACTGAGGACTGCAGCCCCCAGTGAGACTAGCTCTCGCTGCAAGAAGCAAGATGACAGGCCGAACCTAGTCATCTTGAAGGTTTACTCGAAGAGAGCGAGTGACTCTCTTCGAGCTTTGGTAGATTCAGGCGCGTCGAACAACTTTGTTCGACTACGAAGCCTGCCGAGACTTGACTTCGAGGAGGTAAATGTACCTCGAAGTCTTCTGGAGGTACGACTGGCAACAGGTGCCATCTTGAAGACTGAGAAGCGCGTCGTGAACGTGCGCTTCTCGTACAAACAACGAATGTTTGTCGAACACTTTATCGTCCTGGACCTGGACGATAAGTTCGACGTGGTAATGGGCATGCCGTGGCTTACACGGCATGATCCGGTGATAGACTGGAAGAAGCGCACGCTCGTGCGCTTCGGTCGCAACAGCGGAACAGAGAGCGATGGCCCTGTTGCCGCAGCGCACGCACTAGCAGGTGCGCGCGACTCACCAGTCGAGACAGCGCTTTATGCTGCTGTCCCGGAGTGCCCAGGAAGTGCGCGAGGGCGCGCACAAGTGAGACCAACGTCGGTAGCATTGCCGACGTCAGAAGAAAAAGATGTATTGGTTCCAGGAACCAATACCCACGTTCAAGCGTGTAAGGGACAGTCCCTGACCCGAAGAGGTCAGGTCGACAACGACGCGTCGGCTCCCGACGCACCCTCGGTCATGAGGGGCTCCGCCAATGAATGGCGTCGAGGTGACGAAGGCGTCTCAACTCCGGGAGTTGACGCTGCAAACAGTGCGGACGGTTGCAAACGTACCGCACTGACGCAATTTGCATGCTGTCGTGCAGCCGGGCTGCACGACGAAGCGCCATGCGATCAAGCCGGGCTTGATATCGCGCGCCCACAGACAGGGTCTGCCGGCGAAGGGACACATTTCCGTGCACCCGGGCTGCACGAAGGAACATGCGGTCAAGCCGTGCTAGATACCGCGCGCCCGCGGACAGGGTCCGCCGGCGAACAACTGCACACGGCCGGGCCTGGACCAGAAGAACAACTGTGCGGAGCCGGGCTCCGCACAACAAGAAGACGGCGTATGCGGAGAACGCTGCGCAAGTCTCGGTCCGGGACCGAGACGCAACAAGAGCAGTCTGCTGGGCAGACTGCGGCGGTGACGCCGAATGTCAAGACGCTAAGCGTCTTGACGCGCACCGATACTGGATTCCAGTATCGTGACATGGAACTCGCTAGTCCTCCGACGACGGCGTCGGAGTTGACTTCGCTTCCAGCCATGAGCTGGAATCGCTTCACGCGCGACTTGCACGATGGACGCATCGAGCAGGTCTGCGTTCTTTCGAACAGCGAAAGAACGGAGAGCGAGAGCGAAGAGCTGAGGCAGCTCTTCATGGGAAGTACCACTGAGAGTGAAGACACTCTCAGTGCGAAGACGAAGCGAGGGCGCTTCGAGGAACAAGGTTGGGACTCGCTGAAGTCGAGTCCCTATTACGAATTGTTGAGGGAGTACAAAGACGTACTCCCGGAAGACATTCCTGCGGAGCTTCCGCAGGATAAGGGCATTCAGCACGAGATTGATCTCGTGCCGGGCACGAAGTACTGTGTCACGCGGCAGTGGCCACTGCCGCGAGAGCAAGTGATAGCGATCGACGACTTCTTTGAAAGTCGTCGTAAAGCAGGACAAGTGCGGGAATCAAAGTCCCCGCACAGTGCTCCGACGTTCTGTGTCAAGAAGCCACAGGGCGGATGGCGCATCGTTCATGCCTACAACAAGCTGAACGATGCGACAGTACCGGCGCAGACGCCGATACCACGAAAAGATGTTATCATCGATTCGATGACCGGGAGCACCGTTTACAGTGCTCTCGACTTGCGAGATGGATTTTATCAGATCCTAAAGAGAGCGATATCCCTCTCACGGCAGTGAGCACGCCAAGTGGCATGCTCTGGGAGTGGCTAGTAATGCCGCAGGGACTCAAGAACGCCACTGCGACCTTCAACAGGTGCATGACGCACTTGTTGCGCTCGGTGCGCGACTTCGCACCGAGCTACTTCGATGATGTATTCATCCACAGCCGGGCTGTGGACGGAAAGACCGACGTAGAGATGCACAGGGTGCATCTCCGGAAACTACTTGAGCTTATGCGAAAGCATAAGCTCTACGCGTACCTGAAGAAGTGTATCTTCGGGGCAAGCGAGATACCCGTCCTCGGGTGTCTCGTAGGGAAGAATGGTGTTCGCCCTGACCCGGAAAAGGTCAGAGTGATCAACGAATGGCCAACGCCTTCAAGTGTCAAGGAACTGAGGCAGTTCCTTGGCTTGGCCACGTACTTGTGCAAGTACGTGGAGGATTACGCGGGCAAGATCCGCCCGCTGTCACAGCTTCTTAAGAAGGAAGCTGTGTGGAATTGGACACCCGATTGCCAAAAGGCATTCGATGCAGTCAAGCGGGGCTTGACTGAGGCACCGATCTTGGCAGTGGCTGACCAAGATCGCCCATTTCACGTAGTGTGTGACGCATCCGATTTTGCGATCGGATGCGCGTTGATGCAGCACGATCACGAGGGCCGTGATCGTGTCGTCTACTACCATTCGCGTCAGCTGAAGCCAGCTGAGCGCAATTATCCGGTGCATGTCAAGCAACTCCTTGCCATGAAGTACGCACTCGCAAAGTTCCGAGTGTATTTGCTTGGAAGTAGACCATTTGTGGTCTACACCGACCATGCATCACTGCGCACTGCAGTGAAATCACCACACATTTCACAGAGAATGGCGAGATGGCTCTCATTCTTTGCGGAGTATAACTTCCGGGTCGAATACAAACCCGGAAGATTGAATGTGGTGGCCGACGCGTCATCACGTCGGCCGGACTACGCGGAAGCTGCTGACGTCAATGCCATTGACGTCATGCGATCGAGGAAACCCACATCGTCCCTGTTGGATGATGTGAGGGCCGCGTACGCGCACGACGCGGACGCGAAGCTCTTGCTGGCCTATGGCACAGCGCCTTCTGACAAGTCCCGTCAGAAGCTGCCCAAGCACCTTCGAGCGCGTACACACCACTTTCGTGTGCACGACGGACTGCTCCTCTATAATGCGGTCGACGACAACGCGGACCGCGTTGTTGTACCGAATGACCATGACCTGCGACTCAGGATCATGTACGAATACCATGATGCCCCGACTGCGGGACATCTCGGACGTGAGAAGACATACGTCCTTCTCACGCGCAACTTCTACTGGCACCACCAGTATAAGTGGGTGCGCAAGTACATCCGTGCTTGCGAGGTATGCCAACGCGAAAAGCCTGCGCCATTCGCACAGGCTCCGTTACAATCACTACCGACTCCGTCGGAGTGTTGGAAGTCCATGTCTTTGGACTTCATATTTGGTCTTCCCCCGGACAGCGGAGGGAATACCGGTGTTGTGGTCTTCGTCGACCGCTTCAGCAAGATGGTACATCTTGCTGCGGTGCCGGCAGAAGTGACCGCGAAGCAGACGGCCCGTCTGTTCGTCGACATGGTGTTCAAACACCATGGCATGCCGACCGACATCGTGTCGGACAGAGACCCGCGCTTCACAGCGCACCTGAGGCAAGAAGTGTTTACACGTCTTGGGAGCCAGCTGTCAATGTCGACCGCGGATCATCCGCAGACGGACGGCCAAACCGAGCGCGTGAATCGCGTGCTCGTCGATATGTTGAAGAGCTACGCTCACTCGTTCCAATACTGGAGCGAGTGCTTATCGATGGCAGAGTTTGCCATCAACAACTCAGTGCATGCCTCGACCGGGAATACACCGTTCTACGTGAATGCCATGCGGCATCCACGTCTACCGAGTTTACTCGGAGTGATGGCTCCCACTTTAAGTCGGGGAGGATCTACGAGTGCAATACAGCAGCCGCAGAAAACCGCTGACACTTGCACAGTGTCAGCTGCAACAATGGACAAACCACATGAGTCTGCGCAGGGCGCAGACACCGCGAAGAACCACGCAGAGGCCGGGCCTCTAGCGGAGAGCGAGCTGAATGACTTCAGCTCGGATGCAATCAACTTCATCACCAAAAGACAAGCCGTAATTCGGTTTGTCCAAGATGCAATAGCAGCTTCTGTTGACAAACAGAAGCTGAACGCAGACAACGTGGGCAGAGGCAACACAAATGAATTCAAAGTTAGTTCATTGGTTTTGTTAGCTACTCAAAACCTGCCTAAACATGCAGTTTCGGACTTCGGGGCAAGCAAGCTTGCTCCGCGCTTCATCGGGTCGTTCACAGTGTTGGCAGGACACGGCAATGCTTACACGCTAGACATACCGTCTAGCATGCGCCTCCATCCGACCTTTTACGTCGGACGGCTAAGGTCATACCTGCAGCACGAGCCATCTAGATCGGCTGACCCGAAGCCTCGGCGACGAGCAGCCTCTCCTCCAGCGCGCGGACGCGCTGGAGCAACCCCTTCATCTGGGTCCCCAACTCGACCTGGATATTCGAGGCGGTCTGCGAGACCGCCGCGACTTGGGCCTTCTGGTTCGCCAGCTCCTGCTTCAGGGCGGCGAACTCAGCACCCTGCAAACGCTCCACGACGGTCACCCGGTCGTGGAGAGGCGCATACTGATCAGCCCGGGGCTGATCATACCCGGGGCGTGTTCCCACCCCCGCCACCGCCGATCCGTGACGCCCGCGGCTCAACCCGCTGGATTGTTGGGCGGATTGTTGACCTTAATATCCCGAAAACGAACCCTCAAGGGGCTCGTTTTCGTATTCGTTGGAGAGGATTTCCTCCCCATCAAGATACATGGGAGCCGCGGAACGTCTTGCTTGAGGACGTTCCGGAAATGGTGAGGGCGTACGAGGAGCAATACGCGCTGGCGCAGCGGAAGTAATACGAGCGCTGCGATCATCGCCAGCGCCCGAACCCTCACGTGCTAAGAACTTAGCACGGAGCTCTTTGAGACTCTCGGGCACACGGAACGACGTGTACCCGTTCAGGTCGTGGTCGCTCAAGCGGACCGCGCCTGGAAAGCACTTCGTGCACTGAAAGCCCTCGGGCACAGCGCACGGCACATTAGCCTCCTCAGCAGCAACGTGGAGTTGCTCCAACTTTCCACGCTTCGAGTACGTCTCGAAGCGATCACGCGCTTGCTTAATCCGATCACGGTAAGCATTCGGCTTCTTGTTGAAGTTCTCAACAAAAGCGTTCCAACTTTGACAAAGTGCCTGCCACTCGGGCACTTTGCTGCGAGAAGAGGTCTTCTTGCTTTGAAACCATCGGAGCTCATGAAAGAGTCCGATGTAATAATCGCGCCTTTGACGCGTCTCCGCATCAAAGTGCAGCTCGGCAGCCACGGCGTCATCTTTGATGGCGCTGCATACGTACAGCGGCACCTCATTCGGAGGTACCGAGTTCCCATACCGGTCCGAGATCTCGGACGCGGACGGCATCCACGGATCGCGCGCTGCCGGCGCAGCACGCGGAGAGCCCAGCGCTTTGGGATCACGCACTGCAGCAGCAGCGCGCGGAGTACTGAGAGCCCCAGCGGAAGCGAGTGGGGTATCACTCTCAGTTCGCGAACGCTTCGAACTCGAAGCGTCCGATTCGCCCCCTTCACGCGGGCGAATGTTCTTGGCATGAGGGTCGAGCGATTCGCTCGACACTGAGTCTTTGCGCTTTGAGGACGAGTCCTCCTCGTCCTCCATGTCTTCATCGTCGTCGTCGAAGTCGACGACGTCGCCATACTTCGCCTTCTGGCGTTCGAAGTAGTCGTCGATGGAGAGATGACTCCCCATCGACTTTGTGGACTTCTTCTGAGGCGCGCTCATCGTTGAATGAGCGCGGATTTCTTCTCCAAACGCGGAGAATTGACGAATGGTCAATTCCGAAGATTGACGTGCGGAGACCCCGCGCGTCTAACCTTAAGGGGGGGATGGTGTAACGGGGTTACACGTACAAGTGGCTACAAGCCACTTGTGAATTTAACAGATAGGATATCTGTTAAATGTTTTTTTAGATACTTCCTCACCTTGATGTAAGTCACACCAATGGATACATTGAAGTGGGCCACCACAATGAGTGGTCCACACCTACCCAAAGATCCTATTGGTAGAAAGCAGCATCTTTCTACCAATCAGAGACATGCATATTAGCGGGGCTCTGACAGCCAGCCGCTGCCAACCCCTTTCATAGATGATAAACAGTTTTAGCAGATTTAGGAGGAAGATCAATTTACAAACAATACAGTTCTCATTTTACCTAATCTAAGTCACTTGGAATCCTTTCTTACTTAACTTATGTTTGTGTATTCAAATATAATTAACCTAAGTTCTTACTAAGTACTTACGCTTCCTCATACACGTTGCGCAACGTGTAAGCTAAAGTAGTGAGTCAAGTTAGACCCACTACAGAGCTCATAGTCCGGCCTGCGCGACAGCGCGTCGACGACGACATTCTGCCTGCCATGCTGTACTTCACCTCGAAGTTATATTCTGCGAAGAAGGAAAGACACCTGACCATTCTCACACCTCGATCCGGAGGTAGCCCCGAGGGCGGCTCCTTGGACACCACGTTCTCGTACTCCTGTACCACAGGGTAAAAAGGATCAGAAGAGTCCTTCAGGATAGCGGACCCGCTACGCGCATTCAGCGCCTTCTTGGTGTCCTCGAGGACAGCTTCATCAAGAAGCGATGACGAGTTCAGTTCCTTATCCGGTCGTATCACGACCACCTCGGCTAATTCGCCGGCCCTCAGGGCCTCGCCGAACTCTGCCAAGGATATTTCGTTCAGCTCCAAGAGTGAGGCCAACGCGTCGAGACGGATATTCCTGTCGACGTCACCCGTCACTCCGTTCACGAGTGTGTACAGCTGCTCGCTCTCTCGTGGAGCACCCCCGCTCGACACGCCATTCTCGACTCGTGCGAGTTCAAACACCTTGCGCCTCGCAGCCAGCGCACGGCGCCGCTGCCTCCTCTTCGCCGACGTGGTCCGTCGCGAAGAAACTTCAAATTCGCGCCTCTACCGGCGCCAGGCGTTGCCACCTCATTCAGCTCCGAAAGAGCTCCGGTGTCTCGACCGACACCCAGCGAAGTGCTACTCGATCAACAGCCTCCACTCAGTGGACTATGTGCCACTCAGCGGTTCTTCGGTATCATGCCGACCCCGCAAACGCTGGCACGCAGCGAGGCGCCGCCCTCAGGCGCGCTCCCGCTCAGCGGAATTTGTGCCGCTCCACATCCCTCAGCCCGGCATCGCCCCTGGCTCCTCGGCATCGCACCGACCGTGCTTTCAGTAGCACGCAGAGGTGTCTCGCCCTCCGGGCTTTCATCGCTCAGCGGAATTCGTGCCGCTCCACGTACATGACCGAGGCACGCTCGGAACACTCCATCTCAACACACTCAGTGTTCACCAACTCGGAAACTCCGACATCTAGCACATCGACCGCCTCGGTCCCGTGCTCGCGCCAAAAGCGCTTCTGCTTCCGAGCAGAGGTGGGTTCATGACTCGCCAATGCTCCACCAGGAGAGAAGTGCGTAGGACCAAGGGTCGTGGACCGCCAATCTATCCAAGGCTCGTGGCGTTCTAGCCACGCCATGCCAAGAATGAGGTCATACCTCGAATCCAGGTACAAGACCAGACAGCGTTCCACGCTATCGAAATCCAAACACTTCACGCCCAGGTCCACCGGGACGTTGGGCACCGTGACACGAGTGCCCGTCGCAAGAAGAACAGTGACAATGTCACCAACACGCGCTGCCAGCGCCTCAGCATACAGCTGACTTCCTTTCATCATGGAGCGCCGGGCGTAGTTACCCGACGCTCCCGAATCGATCAAAATCGTCCATGGCTTCTGAAAGCCCTTCACAGTCGCCTGGACGACTAGCATTCCGAGACGAACCAGGAGTCTGGCTCGAAGCGGAGCTATGGCTTGTCGAAGCCTGACGCTGGTTGCGCAGCGGACAGCCGACTCGCAGGTGACGGGTGTCACCACAGATGAAGCATCTGCGGATACCCCGCCGCTGCTCAGCAGCCCGAAGCTCAGCTTCCTCGTCTTCAGCATAGCTGAGGTCCATGGGTTCCGGGCCACTCGACGAGTTAGCGTACGACTTATTCCACCAAAGTCGTGACGACTTAAAATTGAACTCAGCGTTCAACGCGATGTTCACAGCCTCCTCAAGGGAGGTGGGATGCACACGGAATACCTCCGTCCTGGCAACGCCAGTGCGGAAACCCTCCATAAACACCGTTACGGTGACTGCCTCAGGTAAAGGATTATTAGACATGCCTGCAATAAGGGTCCTCAACTCCTGGACATAGTCCACCAATTCCTTTTTACTATGTCGAGTAGCCAGGAAACGTGACCGCACGCGCAAACAGAGCATTCTCATAACTTGAGAATGCCTCGAGATGCGCGTTCACCGCGTCGGAGCCTTGCTGCGCAAGTTGCGTCACGCCCTCCGGGCCGAGCAAGGACATAAGCTTTTTAAGCGCTTCCTGCTGGTTCGGGGACAAATGAGCGAACTGCTCCATCCTCGCAGAGGGTCAGTCTTCCAGACTCAGGTGTCGGACTGAATACAAGTACTACCAAGTGCAGTGGGGCTGCTGTAGCTTCGCGTCAGAGGAAGACGGGTTAGACTCACCAAGTCTTGGTTAGGGATAGCGGTCGTTCCAATACCAGAACGACGTACGAGTCCGTACACCTTACGGACTCCAAGAGTCAACACAAGACCCTCAAGTGTAAATCCCAAACTGAATGTATTTCTCTTTGTCTTGTATGACGTTCACTATCTAGCATAGTGAGCCCTAGTCTCTTGCATATCCATTGGCTACAAAACCACCTACTGATGTTCCTACTGATTTAGGTTAAAATGTGGACCCCACAACTCCTGTGTATCCCACACTCTGTAGCCATCGGGTAACTTTCGTGTAACCCCGTTACATCGAAGCAGTTGGGCGCCGTGATCCTCGGGCGGACACAGGGGACGAGCTTCTTCACCCCGGCATCAAAGGCCGGCGTCGCCGCCGTGGACTCTGTGGGTCTCCGGCCCCAAAACGACGGGACATGAAGACCGCGGACCGCGTGACGGAACAGTCGGCTTCCTGATGGTATGCGAAGGAAGGCGATTTTCCGGGATCGGTACGCAAGTTCAAGCAGAAAGATTACCAGCCTCGAACTCTCTCCCACGAGAGGAGTGGCAAAAAGTAGGTAGGGCAGTCATTTCAGAGTTTTCCACTTGCCAAGCAGTCAGCAAAAACTAGATCAAGCGTCTACTCTCACCTACACACCCCAGCCGCACCATGGCTGCTTCGATTCTCCCCCGTGGCTCCTTTCTTCTGCTATTTCCCGAAGATGTCGAAGGTGCCCTCACCTCTCCAGCGTATGCCATGGTCAAAAGCTCAAGAGGGACCTCCGCAACCGCCGTTATCGAAGTCGACAATGACACAAAAACTGTGAAGTTGTCGAGTTCGAAGGCTCTAGCACGGAAAGTGCCAGACTCGGATGCTGGAGGAGAGAGGCTGAGAGCGTGGCTTAGACAAGCTGTGTGCGTAAAGGGCGAAGACCAGTTCTGCTACGGTCAAGTAACGGACTACTCGGGTAGCCGTTTAATACTCAACACCATGAATGGTCCGATTGAACAAGGGCCAATGCCGTTTGTGACGCTGTATATCCTGCGGTGGCAATGGTAATGGGGTGTCATCAATTCCAATTCGACAGCTGGACGTATGACCAACTTAGCCGTATTCATGAGGCTATCATGGACAGGCTCCTGAAGCTCGCTACGTCCGATGTGCCACAACAGCAGCTCACAATAGCTCAGCTCGTCCAAGGAATTCTACCTGAGGTGTCCCCCGGATCCGACCGTGTTTGCAAGTGGGCCGATTCTCAGACCGGAAAACACGCATTCCTCTGGGTACATCACGTTGTAGACTACGTGTACTATGTGCACGGCAAAAAACCGGTACCTATACACTTGTCGGAATCGTTCGGGTCGTCCTTCAGTGATGTTTTAAGTCCCGAAGTACGACGACCCAGCGTAAATCCGTCCGACCCACCGACAAGGACCCGCGGCTCAAACCAGGCCAATTCGTCGACCTTCTTTGACGTTCTCGAGGTAGGCGATGATGTTGAAGCGGCCGATGAGGAGGCGCTTCTTGCCAGAAGTATGCTTTCACCACCTCATACCAGTTCGCGCCCACCACGGGCTTGAGTCAGCAACCGGCTGCAGCACTCACAGCATCATGAGCAGAGAGAAGCACTCTCTACGTATCGCCCTAGACAAGCTTCTGCAAACGAGACAAATACAGTTCAACTGCCTGAGGAGCCCATGACCGAAATCGAGATACGCGACGTGATCCGCACGCACAAGCCTCACTTGCTCCCATATCATCTTGCTTCGCGTGCAGCAAAACGACCTGCCACAACTGAACCGGCAATGTCATCGACAAAACGGGGCAAATATAGCTTCAATTCTTCCGCTGAACAACGACGAGCCCACGAGATGATAACAGCTGGGCTCACACAGGTAAGTCCCCTGTCGAGTTCGTGGAATCTTTGGTGTCCAGCACCGAGTTGCGGACCTACCCTGGCGTGGCTACGCGAGCGTATGATATTCCGTTTGGAAGTCGGGGACTCTCGTTTCTTCACTACACTCATGTTGACCAACTGCTCCGTCTTCGACGGCAGCGAGAGTCCTTCATCAACATGAGTGATTTTTCAGTTTCCGCAAAATTTATGCCGGCCCCAGAACCGTCGTCATGGGAAGACATCCTCGCAGGAGCTAATGGCTTTCAGACGTACTGCTCTGCGCGCTGTGACTCCGCGTCTCAGTATTTGGCGACTACTCTTTATAGTTTTGTCGCGGAGCTTAAGGCGCGTCAACGGTGACCAAGCAGCACGCTACTCACATGAGTTCTGTGGATTGATGCCCAGCTTGAAAGATATCGGAGTGCGGTGGCCTTTGATGCCCACACAGATTCGTCATCAAGACGCTCGATAGCTCCCAGTTTCACGCCTAACAGCGTCGAACTCCACGGCCTGCTCTTGGCTGAACAGAGGAACCAACTCAGTCCGGCTCGTCATGTGCCCAGTGACCCAACAAACATGGCGTGCGCATCATCATGGCAGCCGTGTTCACAACGCACTAATGCCCGCAAAGATTCAAACGACACGTATCCTCCGCTTCCCCAGCAAGATGGAAAAGAAGCATGTCTAAAGTTCCTGTCCAAAGCGAGGCTGTCCGTCTACTGACCCAAACGTGTGCATCTTCGCCAACAGATCACCTTTCTTCCCAGAGGCTACCAAATCAGCTGCGCAGCCTTCTCCGAAAGAAGTTTGGCGGAGTTCACAGCAACTACAACTGACGGGGCCCAGGGAACGGAGGTCATCACCTCCGGGAAAAGACAGCTCGGACCGTGAGTATTTGGGTGAGTCATTGGACCCGCCTTCACTCTTCCCTGTATCAGTACCATTACAGCCACGTGCTGTTTTCCTGCGGGCCGTTCTGCTTTAGCTACAAAGCACCTGGTTAACTCGCAACATGATCACCAAGAGCAGAGCAAGGGCGCAGGTCACTCTAGAAGGGTGGACACGACTTCATTCGAGTCACTGTACAGCCAACAAACTCTGTAGTGTGACGTAGTCCACACCAATATGGTGGACATGGCTTCGGTTGAGTCACTGCTCAGGCCACAAAATCAGCAGCTAGATGCAGCGTATCCTAGCAGGATGGCCATGAAGCAACTCAAGCCTCATTATAGCCAGAGAAGGTGTCATTCAGGACACGTCGGTTCGATCAAGAAAGGAGACTACAAGTCCCAGCATCCGCCTGGCCAATGCGGCGATGCAGGCCCGGACAACGTGGTTGGCGCGGAAATTAATAGTCGGACAGTACGCAGTGATCGGAAACCCGCACCGTGGAGACTGTCAACCGGAGTGCGCCATCACTTAAATCAACGCCTTTCAGTCAGTGACGCCTGTCGCGCCAACGACATCAAAGAATTTTGTAGTCAGTTAGGCATCGCACCACCTAAAAATGTCACTCACCGCAACAGCGAGCGACAATGGCAGCTCAATTCTGAAAAACAACGAGTGGTGACCGCAATGGCCATCGATCACGGTATGAGCCTGCAAGACATCGTTGAGATCGTTCGAGGTCATTCACGCAAGACCCCCGCCCCAACAAGGCTATGCATCCCTCTCGTCTCAACAAACTGTTCGATGGTTACAAGCACAAAGAACTTCTTGTTACGATCGTTCGCGAAGGAATTCAACCTCTATGGCGAGCAGATGCACCGCATCAAACGCGACCGCTGAAACATCACGGCTCAGCATTACGCCATCTCAATGACGTAGTTAAATCGATTCGCAAGGGACAAGATGCTGGCCAATATCTAGTGATGGACATCGCCGTACTAAAATAGTGGTCGGACATTCGGTTCAGTCCTCTTGGCGCGGTTTTGAAGCAAGACTGTGGTCCACAGAAGGACATTCGTCTAATTCATGACCTCTCCTTCCCCCAAGGCCGTTCAACTAATGACGTATCGAACACCGATTATTCCCCGGATGTCGTCTACGAGCATGTATCAACAATCGCTCGAAGAATTCTGGCGTGCAGACCACAAAGGAACTGTGACAAAAATCATGAAAGGAGATGTCAAAGGCGCATTCCGACAGTTCATGCTCGCCAGTGGCCACGTCCGTTGAATGGCTGCCACGATACCATATCTAGGCGTCCTGATAATTGATATGTCTGCGCCATTTGGCTGGACAAGATCCACGGCTTACTTCGGCGCGGTTGGTGGCGCGTTTGGTGGCTAGTTAGCAGCGAATCACCAGTATCAATGGACCCAAGTTCCGACGATCACGAACATTTCTTTGCCTACGAGTGTGTAGACGACCACGTGCTCGTTGAACCCCACATAGGTAATCGACTACTCTTGGCAAATGAAGCAGTACGCCTCGCTACGATGGCGGTCCTTGGTCCCAATTCAATCAACGAAGAAAAATTCTCCAGTTGGGAAACACATCTCCAAGTTCTTGGCCTAGAATTCGACACCCCAGAGTGCGCCGTCTCGATTCCAGGAGATTAGATAGTCAAAGCGCTCGGAAGGATCTACTTGATGCAACATCGACAATTTAGAACACGCACCCAGCTTCAGCAGCTTCTCGGTAGCTTACGGCATGTGTGTTCGTGTTTACGGGAGGTAATACCTTTCTACCAGCGTCTACAAGCTGCGTGCGTGCGAACTCCACGATACGGCAAAATACCTGTCGATAACAACATTCGTCAAGACTTAATACGATTCGATGCAATTTTGAGTGATGGCCAACTTCAAAAATTGCCTCGTGCCATATTTACGAAGGGTCATCCGGCCGACGTACATCTGTACATGGACGCAAGCCATCTGGGTCTGGTCGTGCTGGATCCTGCCGCCAAACAGTACATTCAGATCCGAATCGACGGCCATGAACGTCAGCTGATACGCACATCAACAGGGTGTGCGGGCTTCAATATCAACGTCCGAGAGCAGCTCTGCCTCGCACTAGCTCCTTGGATTTTTGGGCTGACTTCGGCCTCGAGGACGACTACACTGGCGGTTTTGATAAGAGCGTAGTCGGACGACACGTCCACGATATCATGAGCCAACAAACTATCAAGCTCAAATCCGATGGCACAAGAGGTTAATCGCGCAATCGGGCTGGCTGAAGCCATTTTCGGGTTTCATATGAAATGTAGCCACCTTCCTGGGGCGATCAACTTTATGGCCGACGCTGGGTCACGCGCGTGGACACCACCTCATAGCCAATGATGGTCTAACTTATCTCATGCATGGCAACAGATTCCTGTCCCCCGGATACTGCGGAAACTCTACATGACCTTCTTGACCAACTTCAATCACAAGTATTGGCCACTGCATCAAGACCGAAATATGCAGCCACTTGGAAACGTTGGACAGCATGGTGTCTCTCGCACGGATACGGCAGGTGGCTGCCGACAGAAGTCCAACAACATTTTCTCCAACTTGCACTGTTCGCCGTCCACTACTGGCACTCAACTACAACATCGACAGGCAAACCACTATCGACGAAGACCGTTCTGTCCGCGATTAGCCACATCTCATGGCATCATATGCTCGAACGCGGCTACACAGTTAGCCTCTGTGCCGGACACAAGCTGGCCATGCGTGGGATGCAACGGATGTCGCCACCCTCCAAACAGAAACAACCGGTCACGCTTGCAAACCTCCGCGAAATCCGCGCGAGATGCAATTTTACATAAACCCACGACCGCGTACTCTGGGGGGCTGTGGTCGTTGGCTTTTTTCTTTTTACTCAGACGATCTGAGTATCTCGCCGACGGGAAAAGAACCAAACCATACTTTGCAGCATTCAATCAGATTAGGGGTCAATGTGGTTCATTTGGTTAAGGTCAATGGCATGAAGATGCCTTGCCGTGGTTGAGAGGCAAGGTGCCGAGTGGCAACCCCTATCAGGGATGGTGGGTGGGTTGAATTCCTACAACTACGCCGATATGGCAGACGTGGTGCTGGACGCACGCTGGTGAAACGCCCACAGCACTTGTACGGCGGCGCGGTCGTGAGGGCTTGATTCCCGCGTCGACGTAACTCCAAATGAACCACGACAGGAAGGGGGGTCAAGATTCCTGGTCCAGGATCGGCATTGGCCAGCCCACCTACCCATTTTCTACACAACTAGATGTTGGGTCTTCAATTTGAGGACTTGGTCGTAATGTCTTCATTCTGCTTCAAAAAATCTTTTCCCCAGCTTCGTCCGCTTGCTCATTCCGCCTTGCTTCAACACCGCACTCACTTCGCGTGGAAAACTACCATCATCCGCACAAACGACATCAAGTTCAGTACCAGCCAAAGTGTCCCAACACAGTCCCTCAACACAGCTGCGGCCGTCTCTGTTCACTTTCGGGGAAGAAAACCTGACCCAGCCTGCGCAGGAACCACACGCACACTGCACATGTCCGGTTCGTCGTGACTCTACCCGGTACTATCCTCATGTGAGCTCGTTGAGATCTCTCAGCGCTTCGAAACCAACACAGCGCTCTGTTCTACCAGCCCCGGAAACGTGCTCACTGCAAAAACATGGGGCGACGCAATCAAGTGCAATCGGAGCAGATCCAACACGGTTCGGCGCCCACTCC
The DNA here is from genome assembly GCF_018691715.1 of Phytophthora cinnamomi. Classification (NCBI taxonomy): domain Eukaryota; phylum Oomycota; class Peronosporomycetes; order Peronosporales; family Peronosporaceae; genus Phytophthora; species Phytophthora cinnamomi. The sequence goes on from NW_027150954.1 coordinate 3,230,473, forward strand.
ATCCGAAGCAGTGGGGCAACGGCAATGTTTGCGGCCGGTATCGACCAGCTCACGATAAAGCTCTTCGGGCGATGGTCCTCAGATGCGTTCGAAGTGTATACAGGAATGAACGACACGATCTCCAGACCCCTGGCTCAGCAAATGACAGAGGACGCAAAGGCTCGTGTTACCCGGCTCTGCCGGTGGGGGCTTTGGCCAGCTCAACTCTTCCGAGCCGCACTTCATTTGAAGACAGACTAATTATTGTGAGTAAAAAATCGATGTTCAATTTTAGTATGGGTCAGACTAATTACTGTAAGAGCGTGTTCGCTACGCAGTTGGAGATGGAGATGGCCCCGAAAGCAAACAAATATTGAGTTATGATTCGACCACAGGGTAAAAAGCAGGGGTATTCGAAAATTATGGGAGTGTATCATGGATACCGATGCTGTTTACGAGACAATTCTGCAGGGCGAGATCATCTCCCGTCTATGGATTAACTGCCACAATTAGTATAAGACGCGGTATTTTCACATCGAACTCGTTCATTTTGTATGCAGCTGACTTACATGGGCCAAGCTCAGAAAAATATAATGGGAGATGGTTTATCCATATTTTCCTGTAGTTATCTGTTATGAGACAGCCTTATCTAAAACGTGTATAACAATCGCAAAGTACCACCCAGTTACTGATGAGCCACTGGAGGCCCAAGACCAGCCTGCTTGAACTTCATTTCTCAACATTCCAGCAGAATGTTGCCGACCACCGCCGCCCAAGTCCTCGACCGGCTTACACGCTACAGTGCCTACAGTAATTAGTCTGGGCTCAAAATTAGTCTGTCTTCAAAATTAGTCGGGACCAGACTAATTCATGTGTTACAGAAATCCGGATGTTAATATTTAGTCTGGGCACAAATATTCATAATTAGTCTGTCTGAACTGGGCTCGTCTTGGTGAAGTGGTATGGTTCATGACCCCGCACATGATGATTATTTGACATAGATGTTGAGGCGCAACCGCGCCGAGGACTGACGTTTCTTTCTCTTTTAGATGTGGGGTAGATATGTGTCGCTAAATGAGCAGGCGATACACAATTATGTCTTTATTACTTCCCAAATTGGTACCCCTTTCTATTTACTGTCCAAAATTAGTACTGTCACGAGATTATCGAAACTGCTACGAGTCAAATCGAGACAGTTATGAGGACGAGAACCTCATGCTGAACACGACCATTTCTAGCGGATGAACACGGCAGCTGTGATCCACACTTGGCTGTGCGCCGCTCAAGATCAAACTGAAGTTGCAGTTCAAGTCACATGTTAGATGATAAGGAAGAGAGTCATGGAGTGCAGTAGTGAGAACTATAAAGCGAAGCACGACTAAAACTCAATCAGATCTCAATTTATCCGTTCAAGAACAACCAAATACTGATTGCTACGGCGACGGCATCTTGCCAGAGTGCTTCAGCTACTACTTCCTCTGATCAAGTGCTACCATATACCAAAGCGTGACGACGCTTTTGCGACAAGTACCCATTTCTTTCTTTCTTCCCAATTATTGTGTCTATTCAGTCTTTGTTGGACGCGGCAGCAGACGGGGACAACCAGCGCCTAGGTGGCCAAAGTCTCCCACTACCACTTACGCCAGAGGGATTCAGATGATCCCTCTGAAAGGGCTTCCCACGAGGTGGCCCATGTCTATCCGCCTCCGTTCCAGTACGAACTTGGGCAGGTTGGACTATGTAGGACAAAGAAGATAACAAAATACATGGGTCCAGAGTCGCCACTCTGTAAAATTGCGTTCTAACGAGAAGAAAGCGGGTTCCTACAGTATTTTATTTTGGGGCACTTGTGGATAGTTCACTGACTATATGTTTGGGGGCTACTAAGTGTGTTGCTCTGTGTGCTGGGTGTTGATGGTACATGGTCAACATCGCTATTTTTTTCCTCACTTACTATATAGATATTCAAAATTAGTCTATGTTCAAAATTAGTATGTCCCTCTTGAAGACATACTAATTGTTATGAGTGAAAAAAATCGATGTTCAATTTTAGTCTGGGCCAGACTAATTACTGTAAGGCCGGGTTTCTTATGTCGTCCCACAAAGAATTCCGCCAATCAGCGTCGAGTATTTTGGGACGGGTGGGACGAAGTCCCAAGGCCTCGAGCTCGGCCCACGGCTTTTTTGCAGACGGACGTAGGGATGACACGCCCACCGACCGCCTCGCCCTCGCAGAGGGAGAGTGAAATTTAGACATTCAGGGAAACCGTGTTTGGGCAGGATCATGAAGACCCGATCCTTGCTGTGCTCCAAGGCGACGACCTGGAAAAGAGTGAGGAAGACCTACGCGCGTTCCTCAGCACGTTCAAAGCGAAGGAGCTCCGCTCGGCGTGCACTACGCTGCACCTTGGGGCTCAAAGGCGTGTGTGTCGCCGCCGCTCCTCCGTTGTTCCGCGTGCTTGTCCGTTTTGAAAATTTACCCTGCTCGACGAATATCAAGATACGGGGCGATGATGTCGCCCACCCCGGTCTAGTCGAAATCGCCTGATCGGAAATGCGCGCGCGCACGACTCTCGACCGTCCCAGGATCCTGCGGATGAAGATAAGAAACCCACCCTAAGTACTGTAGTGGGAAGACGAGGCTACCAAGCGGCAGTGCGTCGGCTCTTCGCTACTTGATTTTTAGCAGCAGATATTTTCAATAAACTCTCCTAACGTTCTCCTCTGTACCATACCGTCAAAATTCCAACGGGTCTGACCAGCGTCCAACCCGAACCGGTACTTTGTGTACCAAAACACTGGTACACAGTGGGTTGCGACGGCTGGTGGGACCACAAATAAATCCCCCTTCAGACGACAACGGCGGCGAAAACGGCAGCCGTGACGGGCAACGACCCCGTGGCGGTGAAAGGCAAGGAGGGCAGCGATAGCAAGGAAGCAGCGACGAGGGTGGAGGTCACGGAGTCGGTGCGACAGCGGCTTGTCGTCCGCGGCCTCATTGCGTCGCCAAGTGTCCTGGCCGGTGAAGCCCGACGTCTACTGTATCGGTAGTGCTTCCATGTGAGCGGCACTCGCTCGGAGGAGAAGGACATTTGCGGGATACTGGCGCTCGTCATGGTGATGCTTACCATGCCGTGCCTACCGTGATGCAGCTGCTGGTCTTCAAGCGCGCAACGAGCGTTGATGTCCGACGAGGCAATTGCGAGGAAGTGCTGGCAACGCGTCGGGCAAGACAAGATGGCTATAGCATGTAGCGCCACGACTTCGCGCGATACGACGAAGATGCAAAGATTATGCTGAAGATGGCGCAGGTTGCACCGATCCTAGCGTGGACGCGAGATGCTGGTAGATATTATGCTCAATTAACTGGTGAATTTCCTCTTCTAACTTCATGGTTGTGGCAGTGTTATTTGTAATATAGTAGCTATCAAGTGCAATTCAATATACGAAGAGCTTCGTTGCAGACTGTGGTGTTGTGGTTTACTTTAAGCTGGTGTCCCTTGATGAGCGAAGTGTGTTATGCTATAAGGGTGCTTTAACTTTGTCTGTGGCAGTATGTTATGTTGTGTACTGTAGTTTCAGGTTAACCTCGCGCGGGCTTCAGTCGAATGAATGCTGGTAGAGCTGCAGGTGGCGTAGGATCGACTACATCGCCACGCTCAGCACGCTCGTGGAACTGTGCGATATGGCTGTCCAGCTTTCCAAGTTTCTGCATCTGCCGGAGCGCCTTCAGTGCTGTGCCTGCTGCGACCGCTGAGGAGCCGTGTGTCTTCAAGAAGGCAAGAGTGTTCTGCTGCGCTGTGTCCCCAAGCTCTAACACCTCGCTTTGTAAGCAGGTGACGAAGTGTCAAGCTTGAAGACCAAATGTAAGAAAAACATCAGGTACCTGGTAATATGTCGGTACTCGTACAATGCTGTCTTTTTGACAGATCGCGAAGCATACACGCGAGGTTCTACCGTGAACCATTCAAACCAGATTGCTGACAGCGACTGAGCACCTTTCTTTGTCGAGCGTGGGGCCTTGGCTTCAAGAGCAGACTGTTGCTCGGTTACTGCGTCCGTCACCCCATCGCACGTCGTTTCAGATGATGTTGTACCATTGGTAAGGATATGTAGCTGCGCTTCTACTGCTAACATCCTCTCGTCGAGCCGTTTGTTTTGTAGAATCAAGACATCTATCTGCTCGGACTGGCGTTTGAGGAGGTCCATTAGCGCAGGCGAAGGCTGTCAGCCATGACAGGTACAGCAGCGGGAGGGACTTGGAAGGCCCGGCTAATCGTAAGACTCCAAGCAAGCAACTCCGACTCGCCAATACCCAGTGCTGCTAATATTTCCCGTATCTTTGTGATGAATGGGCTGCTGTCACAGAGTCGCAGCATGTCGGGGTAGTGCATCAAGAGCGTTGCGGTAAGAACATCCGCGACACCTGCATCGAGGTTGAGTTTTGTGTCTGCAAAGCCAGGGTGTTCGAGAACAACAACTGCTGTAACTTTCGAGCGCGAGCAAGCACTGGCGCGTCTAAGGCTGTTAGCGGTGGTAGCCGCGCACCGTCTTTCGGCTTCCACCCGCTTAAGACGCGGGAGACCTTCTGGTCCGCCTGAGTCGTGCCGAACATGTAGCCGAACGCCTTGTTCACGCGGTCCAGCTGCCAGCCGCCACACTCAATTATCCAGTTCTCTGCTAGACTGCCGTCATTGGCGTGCATAGCTCCTCCACGCCGGAACGAATGCGATGTAAGATCAGGGGTCATTCTAATCCTTCGCAAATCCGCTATCTCTTTAACTCTAACTAGCAATCTGTTCACGTATGCTTGTGCACCAGGGACACGTTTTGATGAAGGTGCTTGAGTGTCCTCCACAGAAGATATATCGTCGTCAACTTCTAAAAGTTCAATAAGTGTGAGTTCCTGTACATTTCGAATATCATCTGAACTATGTTTCTTTTTGATGAATTGGGGAAACATGCGTTGACTTGGCGACTTCTGCATTACCAGTGCCGCAGCTAAAGCGTTGAGCGGGCATGTCAAGAAATTGGTGGGATCCTTGAACAAGGATATTCCTTGCAGCAAGGCTGTCTTAACCCTTTTAAATCGGATACATAAAACACCACCTAATATACGTGAATGCATTGTTAGTCTCAGTCACTGTGACATCAAAGCCAAACTATACTTGCCAGGTAAAATGGATAATTGCCGTTTCTCCATCGTCTCTGCATCGGAGCTGCGGCCATATAGGTACCACATCATGACGACGAGTGCCGCGTCGAGATTTTCACTCTCCGTAGAAGCTGTCGAGTACAGTAGATGCACCATAGCTGCTAAGTCTTGTTTCGAGCACGGTGGTGCTTTTTTCTCGTCACCAGCCTCCTCTCGGTTGCTGCAATACTTACCCAGCCCAGATAGAATTTTTTGGAGCTGAGATTTAACTAACGTTCCCTGCAATGGGTATTTGTCGACTAGCCAATTCTTTACGTTTTCATAGTATGCTAGACAAGTATTCGTCGTCTTTACCTTATTGGCTGAAGTGGCTAACGAATATGCATACTTGTCGAGTATAACACGCAACACCTTACCTGTCTTATCCTCGTCAATAAGTTGGTGGGCGGCGTCAAGTGTCATGCTCTCCGCGGCCAGGAACGTCGTGAACGAGTTTATCGCCGTCGCCCTGGCCTTCTTGCTGTTAGCAGGAGCGAGGGATGCAATCAGCATGCCCGTTTGCTTCCTGTTGTCGCTCTAACACCAAACTCTGTAACGACCAACTGGGTTGGAAACTGAAGGATATTTTTGGAATATGTATTTGTATAGGTATTTGTATGACATTCAAAATATTCTGTCAAAATTCCAATCAAATATGGTTGGAATGGTAGGAAAAGTGTACCACTCCGTTTCAGAATACTTGTCACCCCTCAACTTGTCGCCAAATATACTTGGTTTAACTATGGCCAGTTGTGTTTACGCTAGCTACTGTTCGTATAACCGAGACTGTATGGTCAGAGCAGGGGATGCATAAAGGAAGTCTTCCCTCCCGGCGAAGCCTCGCTTTTGCCATGTGAGCAACGTGATCGGGCAGAACGTCACTCTGGCCTGCATGTTGTCGGCTGTGAGCACTGGGTGGGTCACGTTTGTGCACGAGCGCAACTTGCCCGCCTTGAGACGACGGAACAGTGTCGTAGTCGGCACGCCCGAAGCCGTTGCCGCCGAGCGAAGCGTTGTTCGTTCATGGGGGCTGACGTTCCGGAGGCGTTCAAGGGCAGCAGCCAAGTCACGGGTCTTCCTGCCACATCGATGCTTCAAAGACGGCGCCTCGTACACCCCAAAAAGCTCTGTATTCGCCTTGGCGCGCTTCCACAGCCTCGCAATCGTCCCCTTGTGAACGCCAAAGCTGCTGGTCACTTCACGCACCGCTTTTCGACGCGGTTTACCTCCGTTTGAACGCACGAGGACAGAGCTAATTACCTGTCGACGCTCCATCACTGAAAGCTCTCTCCTGATTCGTTTGACATTCATAGCTGAGATTTGAGGTACGAGGGGAAGGCTGGGCGACATCTGTGGACGATTCGGGTGCAACAGCTCCTTTGAGGCCATCACGCTGTCAATTTTGAGAGCTCTATGAAGGTCTACCCACCATTCAAACCGTCAGAGCGCCTGCGTTCTATTAAGACCAATCGTAGTGGTTTTAGGCAAATATTGACGAATCCCGAAGCACGAGGACAAATATTCTGAAACCAAGTGGTATCCCATTTAAGGGGAATGCCATTGGCTATAATTGATCGAAATCATGGTGTTCATTGGATAAAATCGGTGTTATTCGATCTGCTTAGAGTTGCAAAAACGAGTAGTGGGTGGATATTACTCCATATCATCACGTCTCCGACCGTGAATGCAACTCCGACCAGAATCCGACCATATCACAGAACTTTATATCGAACAACTAATTTGGGAAAGTTTTCGTAAATAGGATGACAGCAGGTAATTACGCGCGTAAATAACCTAACAAATGAGTGGTGCACGCGTAAGTTTGACTGCGCCGTTTGCCCTGCGCACTCAATGCTCGATTGACCACCCGGGAGGGTGAATTGAGGGGGTTGTGCAGCGCATCGGTGCACCTAAGAGGGTTGTCGCTTCCACGAAGAACTGTGGTCGTTAATTCCCCGTCGAGCACTCCAGTGTAAAGTACCCTGCGATGTTGTTGTCTAACCCCCACCGATGTAGCTCAATGGAAGAGCTCCCGAAAGGGATGAAGGTGGTTCGATTCCACCCATCGGTAAAATTTCTATGATTGAATGAAGGATGGACCTCCACGCAAGCGACGTCAACGGAAGCAAGAACAACTAACACGAGGAACAATGACTGTACTATTCTGTTGGACTATGGGACTTGTTTGAGTGTTTTTGATGGTGTACTGGTGCAGGATCTACAACTCTTCCGATGGCAAGGCGCTTCCGATAGTCTCCGATGAGAACGTTCAGGCTTCCTTCGCAATGCAGCTGCCGAAGCGCTTTCAGCACAGCGCAGGATCCTGATGAGGGTACGTTTCTCAACCGCAAGAACGTCATGACCTTGCGTGATGCTAACTCTCCAAGCTGACGAACATCGTCCTTGTAGCTGGGTGATGATTCGTCGAGCACGTATCCAACTTCGATAAAGAACTTCAAGAAGGCCACAAGCTGCTTGGCGTCTGATTTTTTGTGCTTGTCGTTGCATCTCCAGCCGCGCGGATCTCCTGCATACCACGCAAACCAGGTGTCGGTTAGCGGTTGCAGCTTCGAACGGCGTCTGCGCTTCTGGGGTACGTTTGTTTCTTCTTCTTCTCGCAGTCGCTTCGATTCTTGCTCACCTCGTCGTGCGATTATATCGTCTTTTCTACTGTTGTTTGCAGATTCTAACGAGTTTACGCGTGCTTCCAATTGTCGATTTAGCTCGATTAATCGTTCAATCAAGGCCGTTTGATGATCGAATGCAGCTTTCGCTCCTTTACTTCCTTCGATCATGTCTTCAGTGACTCCGTTTGCTTGGTTTGATGATCTTGCGAGCTGTTGTGACCAAGTGAGCAGGTTGGTCGTCGTCACTCCGGATTCCTCGGCGTAGTGCTCAATCTTCGCGACTACTTTACCACGCGAGTTAATCTTTAACAGCGACGGATAGTGAAGGATCAGCGTCGCAGTCAGCACTTCTCGCACAGCAGCGCTGATGTTGAAGGCCGGATTTCCCAGTGAGTGGCTTGCACTGAATATTTTATGGCTGACTTCATGGATCTGATCTTGCGTAGTCGAGTCGAAGGCTTCCAGCGACGGCAGTACAGAGGTTTGCTTTGGTGCCATACCACTGAGCACCTTCGCAACTTGGTGGTCCTCCTTCGGTGTATTGAAGACGTATGCAAATGCCTTGTTTGTCGTAGTCATGTTCCAGGCTCCGCGGTCGAAGATCCACTGCGCTGTCAAGTCCGAGCAAGCGTTTGCATGCTGAGCACCTCCTCGGCGAAAGGAGTGCGAGCTCAGCGGTTCTTCCACTCCAGCTGGACCCGCAACTAGATCGAGGAGACGATTAACTTGAGCGTGGATCCCAAGAGGTGATGGTGACCTGGATGAATTCGACTGAGCTGGTGCACTTGAAGGAGTTTGGTCGTCGCAGCCCTCGAGCATCTGCAGGAGGGGGTCAGAGGCAGTCAGCTCAACTGGCACGTGGGCCGTTAGCGCTGGAAGATGGCTCAACAGCGCAGTCGATGGAGCTTCCTGAGATGCCAGCGCAAGCGCAAGAGCCAGCAACGGACACGACCGGAAGGCAGCGTCGGGGAAAAGCGACAGCGCTTGCTCATCAGACGTCTTCATCCGAATGAAGCGGATGAAGAAACCCCCTCCAGCACCGATGGAGAGCTGCTGTTTGCGGACGAAGGTCAAGTCCGAAGCGCGGCCAAACAGGTACCAGAGCAAGCATAGCAATGCTGCATCTTGGTGGTCATCTGCGCAGCTAGCTGTTGAATACAGGTATCCCACCATCTCTTGCAAGTCGGTCTTGGTGCATACCACCGCCTTCTTCACGAAACCACCGCTTTCGCGCTTAATACAGTGCTGCTCCAGAGTGCGACCCATACTTAGCAGCTGCCTTGCAGCAGCACCACCTGGGACGGGATATTCATCGAGCAGCCAGCACTTCACCTGTCGGTAGTACTGTGCCACGGAGGGCCGTGACAGATACTGCCCCTTCGAGCCAGCGTGGAAAGCAAGATAAACGCCAAACTTGTCCATTATCGTCAGGATGATGGCGCTTGCGCGGCTCGGTTCGGCAAAGATCATGGCGCCAACGTGCTCGAGGCTGGTCCCTTCGCTCGAGAGGAAGCGCTCGACCGCCTTTAGAGCGGTCGAGCGCGCTTGGTGTTGGCAGGCTTGAGATCGTTGAGGCTCATCGTAATGGGTCGGAGAGGGAGGTGATATCTAAATGATATGTGGCTGGGCGGCCTTCTCTATACAGATATACATATCTGAGGCTTGCTTCCGACCCGATACGTCGGAGTTAAGGGGGTTCCAACCTCTCTCTGATACTGAGCTTTTATTGGTAAAAAATACGAGCTATGTCTCGAGTGGATTGGTGGAAACAGAATCAATGCAAATCATTGGTCAATATTCACGATAAAAACGCCATACAAAAGATCAGTGAGGTCGGAGAGATGATGTTATTCATCCATACTTGTAACGGGGTTACACGCACAAGTGGCTGCAAGCCACTTGTGAATTTAACAGATAGGTTATCTGTTAAAAGTTTAGATACTTCCTCACCTTGGTGTAAGTTACACCAATGGATACATTGAAGTGGGCCACCACAATGAGTGGTCCACACCTACCCAAAGATCCTATTGGTAGAAAGCAGCATCTTTCTACCAATTAGAGACGTGCATATTAGCGGGGCTCTGACAGCCAGCCGCTGCCAATCCCTTTCATAGATGATAAACAGTTTTAGCAGATTTAGGAGGAAGATCAATTTACAAACAATACAGTTCTCATTTTACCTATTCTAAGTCACTTGGAGTCTTATCTGATTTAAATTATATTTGTGTATTCAAATATAATTAACCTAAGTTCTTACTAAGTACTTGCGCTTCCTCATACACGTAGCGCAACGTGTAAGCTAAAGTAGTGAGTCAAGTTAGACCCACTACACCTGGTAGCACTTTGTCCAACAACCGACTGCTTGACGATCGTACGAGGTGTACGAACGCGGAGCCGAGAACCACACGAGCACGGAGGTGCCCGTGGAGAGCTCCAATACGCCTGCAACGCATGTTGCACGCGCTGACTGCCCCCACCTGTCTGACTCAGAGTGGGAAGCCCTCCAACGACTGTCAACAGTCATTGGAGAAGCGGCGATAGCCACGATGCTGCGTACGCTATCGCCGACGGAGCAACATGGTGTTGCTCTGGGGTTCATCATGAAGGAGCAGCGTGACGCTGCTTCCTCAGTGACGGCGTCGTCAGGGACGACACCGCGTGCTCAACCATTAAAGTTGAGCGTAAGCAATTACGTGGGAAGAGAGGGGCGAGCCTCTCCTCCGATGGCTTGTCGAACTCGACACAGCCATAGCGGCTCGACGCATCGTCGACCCGCTGTCGAAGGTCGCGTTCGCCATGTCCTGCCTTGGCGGACGCGCAAGGAGTTGGGCGTATGGACGCCGACTCTCCAATCCTACGTACTTCAGCACCTCCGAAGTATTCAAAGAGGAGCTCAAACAAGCGTTTGAGCCCCCGCAAAACGAATTCCGGTCGAGGGCGGAGTTCCTCGACCTTCAGCAGGGTAAGCATGACGTCCATGCTTACGCGCAGCGCGCACGATATTTGGTATCAAATATCGTGACTAACCCGATTGACGAGGCGACCAAGGTCGTCACGTTCATGAAAGGACTTAGAGACGGGCCCGTGAAGACCTATCTCTTCCGAGAGTACCCGAGTACTCTCGAAGCCGCAATCACCCTTGCCATGCAAGAAGAGTTTAGCCTGCGGTAGGCTAAACTCCATGCAAATGTACCGAGGCCGCAACCGCGCCCGGTAGCGAGGACGGGAGGTCCAGAACCAATGGACCTCTCGAACGCAACAACTGCTGGTTACCAGCAGCAGGGAGGTAACGTGCGATGCTTCCGTTGCGGAAGGATCGGTCACTTTGCACGGGAGTGCACAGCTCCCATGCCCCCTGGAGGTGGCCGTCGTGGCGATGCTAGGCATCGCCGCGGACCAACAAAAAACGCGAACTTCCAGTAGGCGCGGGGCGCCCTACTGGTAATGCAGTCGCGCGTGCCGACATCGGGCACGCGACACTGAGGACTGCAGCCCCCAGTGAGACCAGCTCTCACTGCAAGAAGCAAGATGACAGGCCAAACCTAGTCATCGTGAAGGTTTACTCGAAGAGAGCGAGTGACTCTCTTCGAGCATTGGTAGATTCAGGCGCGTCGAACAACTTTGTTCGACTACGAAGCCTGTCGAGACTTGACTTCGAGGAAGTAAATGCACCTCGAAGTCTTCTGGAGGTACGACTGGCAACAGGTGCCATCGTGAAGACCGAGAAGCGCGTCGTGAACGTGCGCTTCTCGTACAAACAACGAGTGTTTGTCGAACACTTTATCGTCCTGGACCTGGACGATAAGTTCGACGTAGTAATGGGCATGCCGTGGCTTGCACGGCATGATCCGGTAATAGACTGGAAGAAGCGCACGCTCGTGCGCTTCGGACGCGACAGCGGTACAGAGAGCGATGGCCCTGTTACCGCAGCGCACGCACCAGCAGGTGCGCGCGACTCACCAGTCGAGACAGCGCTTAATGCTGCTGTCCCGGAGTGCCCAAGAAGTGTGCGAGGGCGCGCACAAGTGAGACCCACGTCGGCAATGCTGCCGACGTCGGAAGATGAGGATGTGTCGGTTCCGGGTACCAACACTCACATTCAAGCGTGTAAGGGACAGTCCCTGACCCGAAGCGGTCAGGTCGACAACGACGCGTCGGCTCCGGGAGCCGACGCACCCTCGGTCATGAGGGACTCCGCGAATGAATGGCGTCGAGGTGACGAAGGCGTGTCAACTCCGGGAGTTGACGCTGCAAACAGTGCGGACAGTTGCAAACGTACCGCACTGACGCAATTTGCATGCTGTCGTGCAGCCGGGCTGCACGACGAAGCGCCATGCGATCAAGCCGGGCTTGATATCGCGCGCCCGCAGACAGGGTCTGCCGGCGAAAGAACACATTACCGTGCAGCCGGGCTGCACGAAGGAAAATGCGGTCAAGCCGGGCTTGATACCGCGCGCCCGCGGACAGGGTCCGCCGGCGAACAACTGTCCACGGCCGGGCCTGGACTAGAAGAACAACTGTGCGGAGCCGGGCTCCGCACAACAAGAAGACGGCGTAAGCGGAAAACGCTGCGCAAGTCTCGGTCCGGGACCGAGACGCAACGAGAACAGTCTGCTGGGTAGACTGAGGCGGTGACGCCGAATGTCAAGACGCTAAGCGTCTTGACGCGCACCGATACTGGATTCCAGTATCGTGACATGGAACTCGCTAGTCCTCCGACGACGGCGTCGGAGTTGACTTCGCTTCCAGCCATGAGCTGGAAGCGCTTCACACGCGACTTGCACGATGGACGCATCGAGCAGGTCTGCGTTCTTTCGGACAGCGAAAGAACGGCGAGCGAGAGCGAAGAGCTGAGGCAGCTCTTCATAGGAAGTACCACTGAGAGTGAAGACACTCTCAGTGCGAAGACGAAGCGAGGGCGCTTCGAGGAACAAGGTTGGGACTCGTTAAAGTCGAGTCCCTATTACGAATTGTTGAGGGAGTACAAAGACGTACTCCCGGAAGACATTCCTGCGGAGCTTCCGCAGGATAAGGGCATTCAGCACGAGATTGATCTCGTGCCGGGCACGAAGTACTGTGTCACGCGGCAGTGGCCACTGCCGCGAGAGCAAGTGAAAGCGATCGACGACTTCTTTGAAAGTCGTCGTAAAGCAGGACAAGTGCGGGAATCAAAGTCCCCGCACAGTGCTCCGACGTTCTGTGTCAAAAAGCCACAGGGCGGATGGCGCATCGTTCATGCCTACAACAAGCTGAGCGATGCGACGGTACCGGCGCAGACGCCAATACCGCGAAAAGATGTTATCATCGATTCGATGACCGGGAGCACCGTTTACAGTACTCTCGACTTGCGAGATGGATTCTATCAGATCCTAATGCGTGAGAGCGATATCCCTCTCACGGCAGTGAGCACGCCAAGCGGCATGCTCTGGGAATGGCTAGTAATACCACAGGGGCTTAAGAATGCCCCTGCGACTTTCAACAGGTGCGTGACGCACTTGTTGCGCTCGGTGCGCGACTTCGCGCTGAGTTACTTCGATGATGTATTCATCCACAGCCGGGCTGTGGACGAGAAGACCGACGTAGAGATGCACAAGGTGCATCTCCGGAAGCTACTTGAGCTTATGAGAACACATAAGCTCTACGCGAACCTGAAGAAGTGTATCTTCGGGGCGAGCGAGATACCCGTCCTCGGGTGTCTCGTAGGGAAGAATGGTGTTCGCCCTGACCCGGAAAAGGTCAGAGTGATCAATGAATGGCCAACGCCTTCAAGTGTCAAGGAACTGAGGCAGTTCCTTGGCTTGGCCACGTACTTGTGCAAGTACGTGGAGGATTATGCGGGCAAGATCCGCCCGCTGTCACAACTTCTTAAGAAAGAAGCTGTGTGGAATTGGACACCCGATTGCCAAAAGGCATTCGATGCAGTCAAGCGGGGCTTGACTGAGGCACCGATCTTGGCAGTAGCCGACCAAGATCGTCCATTTCACGTAGTATGTGACGCATCCGATTTCGCGATCGGATACGCGTTGATGCAGCACGATCGCGAGGGACGTGATCGTGTCGTCTACTACCAATCGCGTCAGCTGAAGCCAGCTGAGCGCAACTATCCGGTGCATGACAAGGAACGCCTTGCCATGAAGTATGCACTCGCAAAGTTCCGAGTGTATTTACTTGGGAGTAGACCATTTGTGGTCTACACCGACCATGCTTCACTGCGTACCGCAGTGAAGTCACCACACATATCACAAAGAACGGCGAGATGGCTCTCATTCTTTGTGGAGTATAACGTCCGGGTCGAATACAAACCCGGAAGATTGAATGTGGTGGCCGACGCGTTATCACGTCGGCCGGACTATGCAGAAGCTGTTGACGTCAATGCCATTGACACCATGTAAACGAGCACACCCACGTCGTCTCTGTTGGACGACGTGAAGGCCGCGTACGCGCACGACGCGGACACGAAGCTCTTGCTGGGCTATGGCACAGCGCCTTCTGACAAGTCTCGTCAGAAGTTTGCCATACACCTTCGTGCGCGTGCACACCAATTTCGAGGGCACGACGGATTACTGCTTTACAATGCAGTCGACGACAACACGGATCGCGTTGTCGTGCCTAATGACCATGACCTGCGACTCAGGATAATGTACGAGTATCATATGCCCCGACTGCGGGACATCTCGGACGTGAGAAGACTTACGTCCTTCTCACGCGCGACTTCTACTGGCACCACCAGTATAAGTGGGTGCGCAAGTACATCCGTGCTTGCGAGGTGTGTCAACGCGTAAAGCCTGCGCCATTCGCGCAGGCTCCATTACAATCACTACCGACTCCGTCGGAGTGTTGGAAGTCCATATCTTTGGACTTCATCTTTGGTCTTCCCCCGGATAGCGGAGGGAACACCGGTGTTGTGGTCTTTGTAGACCGTTTCAGCAAGATGGTACATCTTGCTGCGGTGCCAGCAGAAGTGATCGCGAAGCAGACGGCCCGTCTACTCGTCGATATGGTGTTCAAACACCATGGCATGCCGTCCGACATCGTGTCGGACAGAGACCCGCGCTTCACAGCGCACCTGTGGCACGAAGTGTTTACACTTCTTGGGAGCCAGCTTTCGATGTCGACTGCGGATCATCCGCAGACGGACGGTCAAACAGAGCGCGTGAATCGCGTGCTCGTCGATATGTTGAAGAGCTACGCTCACTCGTTCCAATACTGGAGCGAGTACTTATCGATGGCAGAGTTTGCCATCAACAACTCAGTGCATGCCTCGACCGGGCATACACCGTTCTACGTGAATGCCATGCGGCATCCACGTCTACCGAGTTTACTCGGAGTGATGGCTCCCGCTTTAAGTGGGGGAGGATCTACGACTGCAATACAGCAGCCGCAGAAAACCGCTGACACTTGCACAGTGTCAGCTGCAACAATGGACAAACCACATGAGTCTGCGCCCTGCGCAGACTCCTCCAACAACAAGGACAAAGACCACGGGTCTGCGCAGGGCGCAGACACCGCGAAGAACCACGCAGAGGCCGGGCCTCTAGCGGAGAGCGAGCTGAATGACTTCAGCTCGGATGCAATCAGTTTCATCACCAAAAGACAAGCCGTAATTCGGTTTGTCCAAGACGCAATAGCAGCTTCTGTTGATCAACAGAACCTGAACGCAGACAATGCGGGCAGAGGCAACACAAATGAATTCAAAGTTGGTTCATTAGTTTTGTTAGCTACTCAAAACCTGCCTAAACATGCAGTTTCGGACTTCGGGGCAAGCAAGCTTGCTCCGCGCTTCATCGGGCCGTTCACTGTGTTGGCAGGACACGGCAATGCTTACACGCTAGACATACCGTCTAGCATGCGCCTCCATCCGACCTTTTACGTCGGACGGCTAAGGTCATACCTGCAGCACGAGCCATCTAGATCGGCTGACCCGAAGCCTCGGCAGGAGCCGAGGCAGAAGCGGAAGCCTTGGCCTCGGCGACGAGCAGCCTCTCCTCCAGCGCGCGGACGCGCTGGAGCAACCCCTTCATCTGGGTCCCCAACTCAACCTGGATATTCGAGGCGGTCTGCGAGACCGCCGCGACTTGGGCCTTCTGGTTCGCCAGCTCCTGCTTCAGGGCGGCGAACTCAGCACCCTGCAAACGCTCCACGACGGTCACCCGGTCGTGGAGAGGCGCATACTGATCAGCCCGGGGCTGATCATACCCGGGGCGTGTTCCCACCCCCGCCACCGCCGATCCGTGACGCCCGCGGCTCAACCCGCTGGATTGTTGGGCGGATTGTTGGCTATAGTATCCCGAAAACGAACCCTCAAGGGGCTCGTTTTCGTATTCGTTGGAGAGGATTTCCTCCCCATCGAGATACATGGGAGCCGCGTAACGTCTTGCTTGAGGACGTTCCGGAAATGGTGAGGGCGTACGAGGAGCAGTACGCGCTGGTGCAGCGGAAGTAATACGAGAGCTGCGATCATCGCCAGCGCCCGAACCCTCACGTGCTAAGAATTTAGCACGGAGCTCTTTGAGACTCTCGGGCACACGGAACGACGTGTACCCATTAAGGTCGCGGTCGCTCAAGCGGACCGCGCCTGGGAAGCACTTCGTGCACTGAAAGCCCTCGGGCACAGCGCACGGCACATTTGCCTCCTCAGCAGCAACATGAAGTTGCTCCAGCTTTCCACGCTTCGAGTACGTCTCGGAGCGATCACGCGCTTGCTTAATCCGATCACGGTAAGCATTCGGCTTCTTGTTGAAGTTTTCAACAAAGGCGTTCCAGCTTTGACAAAGTGCCTGCCATTCGGGCACTTTGCTGCGAGAAGAGGTCTTCTTGCTTTGAAACCATCGGAGCTCATGAAAGAGTCTGATGTAGTAATCGCGCCTTTGATGCGCTTCCGCATCAAAGTGCAGCTCGGCAGCCACAGCGTCATCTTTGATGGCGCTGCATACGTACAGCGGTACCTCATTCGGAGGTACCGAGTTCCCATACCGGTCCGAGATCTCGGACGCGGACGGCATCCACGGATCGCACGCTGCCGGCGCAGCGCGCGGAGAGCCTTGAGCTTGACATCACGCGCTGCAGCAGCAGCGCGCGGAGTACTGAGAGCCCCAGCGGAAGCGAGTGGGGTATCGCTCTCAGTACGCGAACGCTTCGAACTCGAAGCGTCCGATTCGTCCCCTTCACGCGGGCGAATGTTCTTGGCGTGAGGGTCGAGCGATTCGCTCGACACTGAGTCTTTACGCTTTGAGGGCGAGTCCTCCTCGCCCTCCATATCCTCGTCGTGGTCGTCGAAGTCGACGACGTCGCCGTACTTCGCGTTCTGGCGTTCGAAGTAGTCGTCGATGGAGAGATGACTCCCCACCGACTTCGAGGTCTTCTTCTGAGGCGCGCTCATCGTTGAATGAGTGCGGATTTCTTCTCCAAACGCGGAGAATTGACGAATGGTCAATTCCGAAGATTGACGTGCGGAGACCCCGCGCGTCTAACCTTAAGGGGGGCATGGTGTAACGGGGTTACACGCACAAGTGGCTGCAAGCCACTTGTGAATTGAACGGATAGGTTATCTGTTAAAAGTTTTGAATACTTCCTCACCTTGGTGTAAGTCACACGAATGGATACATTGAAGTGGACCACCACAATGAGTGGTCCACACATACCCAAAGATCTTATTGGTAGAAAGCAGCATCTTTCTACCAATCAGAGTCATGCATATTAGCGGGGCTCTGACAGCCAGCCGCTGTCAACCCTTTCATAGATGATAAACAGTTTTAGCAGATTTTAGAGGAAGATCAATTTACAAGCAATACAGTTCTCATTTTACCTATTCAAAGTCACTTGGAATCCTTTCTTACTTAACTTATATTTGTGTATTCAAATATAATTAACCTAAGTAATTACTAAGTACTTACGCTTCCTCATACACGTTGCGCAACGTGTAAGCTAAAGTAGTGAGTCAAGTTAGACCCACTACAATACTGATGCGCCCGATGCATCCGCTCATGCATGCGCACGATGCATCCGCTCATGCATGCCTTCTTGGTGGCGCAACCACTAGCCAAACCACCGCAGCATCAGCAGCTGCAGGACGCGGTGCACAACCGCCAGCTGTAGGTCTGGAGCGCCTTCAGTGGCCGCAACCACCACAGCACCACGGCGCTGCAGCCACGTTGATGGAGCTCACGGCTGCAATTGGAGAGGAGACGCCGGCCGCCGGCCCGGCGACTCACTCGCTGGCGTTTTATTCCTCGGCCTCGCCGTCCCCAGTGCGGGAGCAGGTCGAGCCCCAGTGGAAGATGAAGTGCGTCTTGAAGAAGCGCAAGGCGACGCACACGATCCTCAAGCAGCAGAAGGCGGCGCTGTAGAAGGAGATCGAGGCGCTGCATGCCAGACCCGAGGAGACCAAGGTGCTCGTGCAGTAGGGCGAGGGGGCCAAGTCGTACCACAACCGAGCAGTGGTGTAACAGTTGTTACTGTATTTTAGGGTATGTTTTAGGGTAGGATTTACTACTATACAAACTTTAGTATAAACGCAGAGTAGGGCAGTCCGTGGGAGCTTCGTTCCCAACTGCCTGAACTGCGTGGGGCGGCAACCTCATCACTTCTCGTTTTGGCCGCCCCTGCACAGATAGTCTTCACAGTATCTGCATCGTCAACGATAAACTGGTAGCACTTGTTGGTCCCAGCCCCTGTTCAAGAAGACGATGCCTCCTACGAATGCACAGTTACGTGCCGAGATCGACCGACTCAACCAGTTGGTCGCCGATCGATCCAAGGTCCCAAACAACCTCCCTAAGTTCAAGGGCAAGCGTGGTGAAGACGTGAGAGAATGGCTATTCCAGATCGAGAACGCGTGCCGGATCAACGGAATCCAAGTTGAAGACACAAGCGCCAGACTGCCAGGAATCGCCGGATCTGCAATGGAGAAACCCGCGTCCGGATGGTTCCTGCATTGGTCGTCGGCGACAGGAGTGGATGAGTACAGTGGGGAATTTCCGTGAGCATGCACTCAAACACTTCGAGTCGTCGAACTATCAAGCCTCGCTCCGTGACAAGCTTCAACGGCTCAGACAGACAGCCGACATCGAGTCATACAACGGAGATTACAGTGCTCTCATCTTCCGTGTCGAAGGCATGAGCGAGCTAGACCAAGTCCTGAACTACGTAAACGGTCTCAGGCAGGGCACGCGCAGCTACGTGAAGCTCCAAAACCCAGCGAAGCTAAGTGAAGCGATGGACCTTGCAGTCAAGTACGAGGTGACCCACTACGTCGAGGAAGCCCGTACTCGCCAAGTTCATCTAGACAACAAGAAGGCTTCGACTGGGCAAGAAGCTAACCAAGTAGGGCGGAACAATGGGAAACCTTTCCGTGGAAAGGGTCGCTTCAAACCCAGCGCGAAACCCAAGGGCGGTAAAGAGACTCGCACGTGCTTCTACTGTAAGAAACCGGGTCATATCAAGCCCAATTGCTTCGCGTGGAAGAAGAAACAAGGCGAGCAGGGAAACGACAAACCGCGTCAGTGAATGAGGGTCCTGTCGTGGTCAAGAGAGTAACTGGAGCGTTAACGTTGGAGAATATCAGCATCAATGTTCTGAGTGAAAACCCTCTCGTGTACAAGTCGCGTCCGCTATTCTCCGTTGGTGGCGAGATTAGCGTCGGCGACAAGAGCTTCACGACACCCACTATGCTGTTGGACAGTGGAGCTACAGCGGTGTACGTGTCCAAACATTGGGTCGAGAAGAACCAGCTTTCGACGACAAAGTTCAGCGAAAAGAGCATACGCGTCAAGCTGGGAGACAACCAAGTGGTTGAAGCTGAGCTAGAGCTACTGGCTCTATCCATCAAAATTCAAGGATTGGAGGAAGCATACGACTGTGTTGCCGTTGTCTATGCGATTCCAGATGAATTCGACTGTATCCTTGGGGTACCTTTCTTCGAGGATATGCAACCGATGATCGACTGGAGGGGTCGACGGATTGAAGGAACAAGGACGAAAATCCTGCAAGCGGAGCAAGCAAGCAAGACCAGTGGGCCGATCGAGGAAGGCGGACAGGTGATTGCCTCCGGGCTTCGGAGATCTGCCGGAGCGAAAGGCTTGTCGGCGAAAAGACCTGATTCCTGTAGAGGCGCCGCGCTGGAAACGGATGTGAGGTCCACGGTTGAACTTGCTGGTGAAACTGAACAGAAGGATACCCCGAGAGTTGCTTGCGGGCAACTCGACCACGAGTCAGCGGAAAGAGACTCGGCAGAGAGGAGTGACACAAGGTCATCCTCGGATAAAGGCACTGTGGAGAAGAGCAGCGCTGGGGGTAACAACAGCGTCGTGGAGAAGATGTTCACGATGGGAGTTGTTGATGCAGCGGGCGTGGAGACGAAGTACATCACGCGGAAGAAGTTGCGAAAGTTCCTGAGAATCAAGACCAAAACTTCAGACGAACCTGATTTCATGCTGGCTTTGTCGAACGATACGATCAAGCGCGTCGCAAGCTCGTTACAACGGCACGATCAACCTGATAACGTTGGTAGCGCCAAAGCTCAACGTTATCTGGATACGGACTGGGAAAGCTTTCGTGCTAACCCGGCCTACGAGCTGCTGAAGGAGTATAAGGACACCGTGTTCCGTCCTGAACTCCCTGAAGGTCTACCCGAGAAGCGGGAGATCGAGCATCGAATCGATGTGCGAGATCCAAACGTGGCAATGTACCGTCAGCAATGGCGGCAGTCGCCAGAGCAACAACGTGAAATTGTTCGCTGGGTAGAAGATATGGTCAAGAAGAAGCTCATCCGACCAAGCATCAGTCCTCACGCAGCGCCAACTTTCTGTGTGCGGAAGCCTGTCGGGTGGCGAATTGTCCACGACTACAGGTACCTCAACTCGAATACGATCCGACAGAGTGTGCCAATGACCAGGAAAGAAGACATCATGGACGACATGGCTGGAGCTTACTACTTTTCGACAATGGATTTGATGTCTGCATACTACCAAGTCCGAATGCGTGAAGAAGACATCAAGTTTACGGCGTTTCAAGCACCAAACGGACTATGGGAATACCTAGTGTTGCCTATGGGAGTCTGTAATGCACCTGCTACTATGCACAGGTTGACGTCGAAGTTGTTTCGCCGGTTGAAACATACAAGATCCTTCTACGATGATATCTACATTTTCACCAAGTCACAAGACGTGAACGTCCACTTGGAAGCCCTACGCAAGACGCTGGACATACTGCGAGACAACAAGCTATATGTCAAGCTGGCCAAGTGTGTGTTTTTCGCCTCGGAGATTCCATGTCTGGGAGACTTCGTGGGACGCAATGGTGTAAGGATGGATCCTGACAAAGTGCAGACGATTCGAGACTGGCCGGTCCCGAGAACTCAAGAAGAGCTCCACAGTTTTCTTGGTCTCACTGGCTACGTTCAGCGCTTTTGTCCCGAGTATGCCGCTTTGACGGCAACCATGTTTAATCTGCTCAAGAAACAAAAGAAGAGTAATGCCAAGATCCACTTCAACGACGAACAGTTGAAGAACTTCAAAGAGCTCAAGCGACGGCTGTGCAATCCACCCGTACTGCATCTCCCGGATTTCGATCAACCAATGCATCTGCGGACGGATGCCAGCAAGTTTGCTGTTGGTGGAGTTCTGTTTCAGGTTGTTGACGGAGTTGAGCGTCCAATTGCTTACACAAGTCGAAAGATGAAGGCAGCAGAGCTCAACTACCCGACGCAACAGCAAGAGCTACTAGCTATTGTTCACGCGCTAGCTGCTTTCCGGATCTACTGCTTGGACAAGCCACCAATTGTCGAGACCGATCACAAAAGTCTTGAAGGTCTATTCACGCAGAAGATGTCTAACCGCAGACTCGCACGATGGTATGATATCCTCGCGGAGTACCAACCAGCGTTCTCGTATCTTCCTGGAGCGAAGAACGGTATTGCAGACGCATTGAGCAGAAGACCTGACTTACAGCCCGAAACGAAGTACTTCCACGACTTAAGTGTGACTGGTTTCAACAACACGTCGTTCAGCTTATCCATCACCGAAGTGACTTCAAACACCGAACTTGTCAACAAAATCAAAGCAGCGTACGTGAAAGATCGTGAGAGTCAAGCCATACTTGCCACTATCAAGCAGCGTTCCGAATCGATGAAGCAAAAAGACAAGCGTGAGCAACGGAAGAAGTACCGGCTATACACAGAGGACAATGGCTTGCTCTGGTACCAAACTCCTGCAGACGACGTACCCCGTGTTGTCGTTCCAAACGATGTTAAGCTTCGGAACGAGATCATCAGCGAGTGTCACGACTCCAATTATGGTGGACACCCAGGTGCGGAACGGACATACCTGACTCTCGCTAGACGGTGGTACTGGTCAAAGATGTTAGCATCGATCCAGAAGTTCATCGCGGATTGTGAGCAATGCAGACGCAACAAGACTCGGCTAACCAAACCACCAGGTCTGCTCGAGCCTCTAAGTATCCCAGATGAACGATGGAGATCCATCTCTATGGACTTTATCACTGACCTTCCTCGGACGAAGAACAAGGTCGATTCCATATGGGTTGCTGTGGATCGCCTCACGAAGAGATGTCCCTTCGTGCCGACCACGAAAACCGTGACAGCAGAAGGTGTCGCTCAATTGTTCGTGAACCACATCTGGAAGCTCCACGGTATGCCGACCAACATTCTTTCCGATCGTGACAGGAAGTTCGTCTCAGCTTTTTGGCAACATGTTTTCAAGTCCATCGGGACCAAGCTTAGCATGACGGTCGCTCATCGAGCTCAAGGTGACGGACAGACGGAGCGAATGAACCGAACTCTGGAAGAGTATTTGCGATGCTTCGTTGGACCTTTGCAAGATGACTGGGATATCCATCTTGCCAACGCTGAGTTTGCAGTCAACTCCACAGTCAACTCAAGCACCAAGCTTGCACCATTTGAGGCTGATCTGGGCTACATCCCGTTGAACCCACTTCAACTAGCAGCTGAAAAGCTCACTAAGGTGCCGTCAAGTCGACGTGGATCTGACTTTTTGGATCGTCAAGCATCCATCTTACTGCGCTGCCGTGAGGCACTCGCGCAGGCGCAAGAACGGATGCGAGATGTATACGATCGCAACCGTGTGGAACAAACATTTGATGTTGGCGACCGAGTGTACCAGAGCACTCAACATTTGGATCCAAAACATACTGGGCTACCCAACTCGACTAAGTTTGGGCCTAAGTGGATTGGTCCGTATACCGTCGTGCGGAAGGTGCACAATCATGCCTACGAGCTGAATATTCAAGCAGGCAACAAGCTCCACCCAGTGTTTAACACTGGATCACTGAAGCCGTACATTGAACCATCAAGGTTATCAAGACCCCATGATGTGATTCTTGCGGACGGAAGTGTCGGTCAACTAGTCAAGCGACTACTTAAGAAGCGTCATCACAAACAACGGACGCAATTTCTTGTGGAGTGGGTGGGCGAAGAGGTACCCACTTGGGAACCGGTGGAGAATCTAAGTCAAGTTCCCGATTTGATTGCAGAGTTCGAAGCTAACAGACGCTTGAAGCGGCGAAGATGAACCAAGCAACAATGAAAAGGGGCTCAAGGCCTACATGTATTAAGGCTCATGCCTGTCCTAGTTGTGGCTATGCTTGGCCTTCTTGCGCAATCTTTGCTTCTTGGACATCTTCGATTTCTTGGGAACCTTGGGAACTGCTGGAGCAATGCGATAGATGGCATAGACACGATTAAGCCATCCCAACTTGCGCACAGGCTCCAACTTGCAAGGCGGGTCCGCGCTGTCACCGTAGTCATCGTATATCATTGCCGATTGCTTGGAGTCCGTCTTGGTCACCACGAGCGTGAAGCAATGCTCAACGAAGTGCTGAGCAGCGTGGACGATGTAACAGCCAGACGGAAGCTCAAGCGCTTTACGTTCCAGCTCAGCAGGAATTGTCATAGAAGACTTCTGGAACACCTTGAACAAGCTGACATAGTCCAGCGGAACACGTTCACCACGGACGAAGTTGAAGAAAGCATCGATGTCCCTTGTAAGAACGCCACATGGGAACGTGCTGTTCCTTGCACGGCAGAACCGGTCCCAGTGACCATGATTTACAAGACCATCCAAGTCAAGTCCATAACAAGCTGCTTGAAACGAGTAGAGGAAGCACAAATTTGTCTTCGACGCTCCAGCTCCACGAAAGTGTTGCTCAAAGAACTCGGTGAAGGTAACGCGCTTGCCTGACTCGATCCACTGGTTGATTTGGTTCATGCGCCAGTATACACCCTCGAGATTTTCAGGCCACTCCCACGTCAACTGCAGATCATCGGTCTCCCACTCAACCAGGAACGCGACGTCCGGAGGCTCTCCATACCGATCGATGAGACGACGTACTTGCCAAATCTGCTCCGGGTCATACGGATCATCTGCATTGAAGCAATTCTTAGCGTGTGGCGGTGATGGGTGACGCTCTGGAGGCGCAGGCAGCTGCGGACGCTCGGTGATTTCCTTGGCTTCTAGCAGCAAGTTGTATGCCGAAAAAGGGTCATCAAGCTCGTCTTGATCAACGCCAACGATCCAAGCAGGAGGTTCGTTAACCCAGTTATTGTCAGCGGCGCTGGGATCCACCGCAGGAGATAACGCTAGAGCCGAAGGCGCAGGAGATTCCGGTGAAATCACAGTCTCGGCAACCGACTCACCCGAGTCCGAGTTGCCTGGAGACGAAGGTCCACCATCAGGCGACGGTGGAGGCGAAGACGAGCGAAGCGAAGTCGCTGAGACCGCTGGAGAAGGCAGAGCAGCACAGCTGGAGACTGGATTCACCGTTTGAGAGGCCGTGGAGATATCGTTGAGCAGCGACATGGGCGAATGGGAGCCCAGGAACTCGGTCAGCTCTTCCTCGGTCATGCCACCGAGCGTGTCGATCTGGCAAGACCGCTCAAGCACAGGCGGCGGCGTTTCGATGACACCAGCAGCAACGAGCAGGTCAGGCACGAGGCCAAGACCGTAATCTGGCTCAGCCACCACTCTTCCCCGATGTGGTGGCACGAGCACCTCTTGCTCGGAGCTTTGCTGGACCATGGTCTCAACCGGCGGCGACCTCAGAGAGGGACCAGCCCCTCCCGAACCAAGCGTCATATGAAGCATTGGAACTTTGGAGCCGTTCAAATGCCACCGGGACCACTGTGGCGCACCCGAGCAAATTTCCGAATGACTGGCTATTCACGGACGGACGCCACCTGGAGGATGGGTGAGTGTAACAGTTGTTACTGTATTTTAGGGTATGTTTTAGGGTAGGATTTACTACTATACAAACTTTAGTATAAACGCAGAGTAGGGCAGTCCGTGGGAGCTTCGTTCCCAACTGCCTGAACTGCGTGGGGCGGCAACCTCATCACTTCTCGTTTTGGCCGCCCCTGCACAGATAGTCTTCACAGTATCTGCATCGTCAACGATAAACTGGTAGCACTTGTTGGTCCCAGCCCCTGTTCAAGAAGACGATGCCTCCTACGAATGCACAGTTACGTGCCGAGATCGACCGACTCAACCAGTTGGTCGCCGATCGATCCAAGGTCCCAAACAACCTCCCTAAGTTCAAGGGCAAGCGTGGTGAAGACGTGAGAGAATGGCTATTCCAGATCGAGAACGCGTGCCGGATCAACGGAATCCAAGTTGAAGACACAAGCGCCAGACTGCCAGGAATCGCCGGATCTGCAATGGAGAAACCCGCGTCCGGATGGTTCCTGCATTGGTCGTCGGCGACAGGAGTGGATGAGTACAGTGGGGGAATTTCCGTGAGCATGCACTCAAACACTTCGAGTCGTCGAACTATCAAGCCTCGCTCCGTGACAAGCTTCAACGGCTCAGACAGACAGCCGACATCGAGTCATACAACGGAGATTACAGTGCTCTCATCTTCCGTGTCGAAGGCATGAGCGAGCTAGACCAAGTCCTGAACTACGTAAACGGTCTCAGGCAGGGCACGCGCAGCTACGTGAAGCTCCAAAACCCAGCGAAGCTAAGTGAAGCGATGGACCTTGCAGTCAAGTACGAGGTGACCCACTACGTCGAGGAAGCCCGTACTCGCCAAGTTCATCTAGACAACAAGAAGGCTTCGACTGGGCAAGAAGCTAACCAAGTAGGGCGGAACAATGGGAAACCTTTCCGTGGAAAGGGTCGCTTCAAACCCAGCGCGAAACCCAAGGGCGGTAAAGAGACTCGCACGTGCTTCTACTGTAAGAAACCGGGTCATATCAAGCCCAATTGCTTCGCGTGGAAGAAGAAACAAGGCGAGCAGGGAAACGACAAACCGCGTCAGTGAATGAGGGTCCTGTCGTGGTCAAGAGAGTAACTGGAGCGTTAACGTTGGAGAATATCAGCATCAATGTTCTGAGTGAAAACCCTCTCGTGTACAAGTCGCGTCCGCTATTCTCCGTTGGTGGCGAGATTAGCGTCGGCGACAAGAGCTTCACGACACCCACTATGCTGTTGGACAGTGGAGCTACAGCGGTGTACGTGTCCAAACATTGGGTCGAGAAGAACCAGCTTTCGACGACAAAGTTCAGCGAAAAGAGCATACGCGTCAAGCTGGGAGACAACCAAGTGGTTGAAGCTGAGCTAGAGCTACTGGCTCTATCCATCAAAATTCAAGGATTGGAGGAAGCATACGACTGTGTTGCCGTTGTCTATGCGATTCCAGATGAATTCGACTGTATCCTTGGGGTACCTTTCTTCGAGGATATGCAACCGATGATCGACTGGAGGGGTCGACGGATTGAAGGAACAAGGACGAAAATCCTGCAAGCGGAGCAAGCAAGCAAGACCAGTGGGCCGATCGAGGAAGGCGGACAGGTGATTGCCTCCGGGCTTCGGAGATCTGCCGGAGCGAAAGGCTTGTCGGCGAAAAGACCTGATTCCTGTAGAGGCGCCGCGCTGGAAACGGATGTGAGGTCCACGGTTGAACTTGCTGGTGAAACTGAACAGAAGGATACCCCGAGAGTTGCTTGCGGGCAACTCGACCACGAGTCAGCGGAAAGAGACTCGGCAGAGAGGAGTGACACAAGGTCATCCTCGGATAAAGGCACTGTGGAGAAGAGCAGCGCTGGGGGTAACAACAGCGTCGTGGAGAAGATGTTCACGATGGGAGTTGTTGATGCAGCGGGCGTGGAGACGAAGTACATCACGCGGAAGAAGTTGCGAAAGTTCCTGAGAATCAAGACCAAAACTTCAGACGAACCTGATTTCATGCTGGCTTTGTCGAACGATACGATCAAGCGCGTCGCAAGCTCGTTACAACGGCACGATCAACCTGATAACGTTGGTAGCGCCAAAGCTCAACGTTATCTGGATACGGACTGGGAAAGCTTTCGTGCTAACCCGGCCTACGAGCTGCTGAAGGAGTATAAGGACACCGTGTTCCGTCCTGAACTCCCTGAAGGTCTACCCGAGAAGCGGGAGATCGAGCATCGAATCGATGTGCGAGATCCAAACGTGGCAATGTACCGTCAGCAATGGCGGCAGTCGCCAGAGCAACAACGTGAAATTGTTCGCTGGGTAGAAGATATGGTCAAGAAGAAGCTCATCCGACCAAGCATCAGTCCTCACGCAGCGCCAACTTTCTGTGTGCGGAAGCCTGTCGGGTGGCGAATTGTCCACGACTACAGGTACCTCAACTCGAATACGATCCGACAGAGTGTGCCAATGACCAGGAAAGAAGACATCATGGACGACATGGCTGGAGCTTACTACTTTTCGACAATGGATTTGATGTCTGCATACTACCAAGTCCGAATGCGTGAAGAAGACATCAAGTTTACGGCGTTTCAAGCACCAAACGGACTATGGGAATACCTAGTGTTGCCTATGGGAGTCTGTAATGCACCTGCTACTATGCACAGGTTGACGTCGAAGTTGTTTCGCCGGTTGAAACATACAAGATCCTTCTACGATGATATCTACATTTTCACCAAGTCACAAGACGTGAACGTCCACTTGGAAGCCCTACGCAAGACGCTGGACATACTGCGAGACAACAAGCTATATGTCAAGCTGGCCAAGTGTGTGTTTTTCGCCTCGGAGATTCCATGTCTGGGAGACTTCGTGGGACGCAATGGTGTAAGGATGGATCCTGACAAAGTGCAGACGATTCGAGACTGGCCGGTCCCGAGAACTCAAGAAGAGCTCCACAGTTTTCTTGGTCTCACTGGCTACGTTCAGCGCTTTTGTCCCGAGTATGCCGCTTTGACGGCAACCATGTTTAATCTGCTCAAGAAACAAAAGAAGAGTAATGCCAAGATCCACTTCAACGACGAACAGTTGAAGAACTTCAAAGAGCTCAAGCGACGGCTGTGCAATCCACCCGTACTGCATCTCCCGGATTTCGATCAACCAATGCATCTGCGGACGGATGCCAGCAAGTTTGCTGTTGGTGGAGTTCTGTTTCAGGTTGTTGACGGAGTTGAGCGTCCAATTGCTTACACAAGTCGAAAGATGAAGGCAGCAGAGCTCAACTACCCGACGCAACAGCAAGAGCTACTAGCTATTGTTCACGCGCTAGCTGCTTTCCGGATCTACTGCTTGGACAAGCCACCAATTGTCGAGACCGATCACAAAAGTCTTGAAGGTCTATTCACGCAGAAGATGTCTAACCGCAGACTCGCACGATGGTATGATATCCTCGCGGAGTACCAACCAGCGTTCTCGTATCTTCCTGGAGCGAAGAACGGTATTGCAGACGCATTGAGCAGAAGACCTGACTTACAGCCCGAAACGAAGTACTTCCACGACTTAAGTGTGACTGGTTTCAACAACACGTCGTTCAGCTTATCCATCACCGAAGTGACTTCAAACACCGAACTTGTCAACAAAATCAAAGCAGCGTACGTGAAAGATCGTGAGAGTCAAGCCATACTTGCCACTATCAAGCAGCGTTCCGAATCGATGAAGCAAAAAGACAAGCGTGAGCAACGGAAGAAGTACCGGCTATACACAGAGGACAATGGCTTGCTCTGGTACCAAAACTCCTGCAGACGACGTACCCCGTGTTGTCGTTCCAAACGATGTTAAGCTTCGGAACGAGATCATCAGCGAGTGTCACGACTCCAATTATGGTGGACACCCAGGTGCGGAACGGACATACCTGACTCTCGCTAGACGGTGGTACTGGTCAAAGATGTTAGCATCGATCCAGAAGTTCATCGCGGATTGTGAGCAATGTAGACGCAACAAGACTCGGCTAACCAAACCACCAGGTCTGCTCGAGCCTCTAAGTATCCCAGATGAACGATGGAGATCCATCTCTATGGACTTTATCACTGACCTTCCTCGGACGAAGAACAAGGTCGATTCCATATGGGTTGCTGTGGATCGCCTCACGAAGAGATGTCCCTTCGTGCCGACCACGAAAACCGTGACAGCAGAAGGTGTCGCTCAATTGTTCGTGAACCACATCTGGAAGCTCCACGGTATGCCGACCAACATTCTTTCCGATCGTGACAGGAAGTTCGTCTCAGCTTTTTGGCAACATGTTTTCAAGTCCATCGGGACCAAGCTTAGCATGACGGTCGCTCATCGAGCTCAAGGTGACGGACAGACGGAGCGAATGAACCGAACTCTGGAAGAGTATTTGCGATGCTTCGTTGGACCTTTGCAAGATGACTGGGATATCCATCTTGCCAACGCTGAGTTTGCAGTCAACTCCACAGTCAACTCAAGCACCAAGCTTGCACCATTTGAGGCTGATCTGGGCTACATCCCGTTGAACCCACTTCAACTAGCAGCTGAAAAGCTCACTAAGGTGCCGTCAAGTCGACGTGGATCTGACTTTTTGGATCGTCAAGCATCCATCTTACTGCGCTGCCGTGAGGCACTCGCGCAGGCGCAAGAACGGATGCGAGATGTATACGATCGCAACCGTGTGGAACAAACATTTGATGTTGGCGACCGAGTGTACCAGAGCACTCAACATTTGGATCCAAAACATACTGGGCTACCCAACTCGACTAAGTTTGGGCCTAAGTGGATTGGTCCGTATACCGTCGTGCGGAAGGTGCACAATCATGCCTACGAGCTGAATATTCAAGCAGGCAACAAGCTCCACCCAGTGTTTAACACTGGATCACTGAAGCCGTACATTGAACCATCAAGGTTATCAAGACCCCATGATGTGATTCTTGCGGACGGAAGTGTCGGTCAACTAGTCAAGCGACTACTTAAGAAGCGTCATCACAAACAACGGACGCAATTTCTTGTGGAGTGGGTGGGCGAAGAGGTACCCACTTGGGAACCGGTGGAGAATCTAAGTCAAGTTCCCGATTTGATTGCAGAGTTCGAAGCTAACAGACGCTTGAAGCGGCGAAGATGAACCAAGCAACAATGAAAAGGGGCTCAAGGCCTACATGTATTAAGGCTCATGCCTGTCCTAGTTGTGGCTATGCTTGGCCTTCTTGCGCAATCTTTGCTTCTTGGACATCTTCGATTTCTTGGGAACCTTGGGAACTGCTGGAGCAATGCGATAGATGGCATAGACACGATTAAGCCATCCCAACTTGCGCACAGGCTCCAACTTGCAAGGCGGGTCCGCGCTGTCATCGTAGTCATCGTATATCATTGCCGATTGCTTGGAGTCCGTCTTGGTCACCACGAGCGTGAAGCAATGCTCAACGAAGTGCTGAGCAGCGTGGACGATGTAACAGCCAGACGGAAGCTCAAGCGCTTTACGTTCCAGCTCAGCAGGAATTGTCATAGAAGACTTCTGGAACACCTTGAACAAGCTGACATAGTCCAGCGGAACACGTTCACCACGGACGAAGTTGAAGAAAGCATCGATGTCCCTTGTAAGAACGCCACATGGGAACGTGCTGTTCCTTGCACGGCAGAACCGGTCCCAGTGACCATGATTTACAAGACCATCCAAGTCAAGTCCATAACAAGCTGCTTGAAACGAGTAGAGGAAGCACAAATTTGTCTTCGACGCTCCAGCTCCACGAAAGTGTTGCTCAAAGAACTCGGTGAAGGTAACGCGCTTGCCTGACTCGATCCACTGGTTGATTTGGTTCATGCGCCAGTATACACCCTCGAGATTTTCAGGCCACTCCCACGTCAACTGCAGATCATCGGTCTCCCACTCGACCAGGAACGCGACGTCCGGAGGCTCTCCATACCGATCGATGAGACGACGTACTTGCCAAATCTGCTCCGGGTCATACGGATCATCTGCATTGAAGCAATTCTTAGCGTGTGGCGGTGATGGGTGACGCTCTGGAGGCGCAGGCAGCTGCGGACGCTCGGTGATTTCCTTGGCTTCTAGCAGCAAGTTGTATGCCGAAAAAGGGTCATCAAGCTCGTCTTGATCAACGCCAACGATCCAAGCAGGAGGTTCGTTAACCCAGTTATTGTCAGCGGCGCTGGGATCCACCGCAGGAGATAACGCTAGAGCCGAAGGCGCAGGAGATTCCGGTAAAATCACAGTCTCGGCAACCGACTCACCCGAGTCCGAGTTGCCTGGAGACGAAGGTCCACCATCAGGCGACGGTGGAGGCGAAGACGAGCGAAGCGAAGTCGCTGAGACCGCTGGAGAAGGCAGAGCAGCACAGCTGGAGACTGGATTCACCGTTTGAGAGGCCGTGGAGATATCGTTGAGCAGCGACATGGGCGAATGGGAGCCCAGGAACTCGGTCAGCTCTTCCTCGGTCATGCCACCGAGCGTGTCGATCTGGCAAGACCGCTCAAGCACAGGCGGCGGCGTTTCGATGACACCAGCAGCAACGAGCAGGTCAGGCACGAGGCCAAGACCGTAATCTGGCTCAGCCACCACTCTTCCCCGATGTGGTGGCACGAGCACCTCTTGCTCGGAGCTTTGCTGGACCATGGTCTCAACCGGCGGCGACCTCAGAGAGGGACCAGCCCCTCCCGAACCAAGCGTCATATGAAGCATTGGAACTTTGGAGCCGTTCAAATGCCACCGGGACCACTGTGGCGCACCCGAGCAAATTTCCGAATGACTGGCTATTCACGGACGGACGCCACCTGGAGGATGGGTGAGTGTAACAGTTGTTACTGTATTTTAGGGTATGTTTTAGGGTAGGATTTACTACTATACAAACTTTAGTATAAATGCAGAGTAGGGCAGTCCGTGGGAGCTTCGTTCCCAACTGCCTGAACTGCGTGGGGCGGCAACCTCATCACTTCTCGTTTTGGCCGCCCCTGCACAGATAGTCTTCACAGTATCTGCATCGTCAACGATAAACTGGTAGCACTTGTTGGTCCCAGCCCCTGTTCAAGAAGACGATGCCTCCTACGAATGCACAGTTACGTGCCGAGATCGACCGACTCAACCAGTTGGTCGCCGATCGATCCAAGGTCCCAAACAACCTCCCTAAGTTCAAGGGCAAGCGTGGTGAAGACGTGAGAGAATGGCTATTCCAGATCGAGAACGCGTGCCGGATCAACGGAATCCAAGTTGAAGACACAAGCGCCAGACTGCCAGGAATCGCCGGATCTGCAATGGAGAAACCCGCGTCCGGATGGTTCCTGCATTGGTCGTCGGCGACAGGAGTGGATGAGTACAGTGGGGGAATTTCCGTGAGCATGCACTCAAACACTTCGAGTCGTCGAACTATCAAGCCTCGCTCCGTGACAAGCTTCAACGGCTCAGACAGACAGCATCGTCAACGATAAAAGTGGAGAACGCCATGCTGCGAGAGTCGATCCAGGAGTCGCGCCTTGTGATGGCGTAGGTGCGCACGTGTGCACGCTGGCGCAGACGCAGCAAAACCTGATTGTGTGAACACAGCGCCAGCACCCCTAAAAATAAACTTTGGAGTCACAAATGTCGCCTACTCATTTTCATAGGATCGTACTTATTCCTTATTCTAACCCGCTGCTTTGATATTTGTGGCGATATTCGAATCTATTAGAAATAACAGTTGTATTGCGATACAACTTCGTCTACCTATCTGAAAAAAATCATGCCCTGATAAAAACCCTGTAATTGCATATACATCAGTTTTCTGCGACATTGATTGTCAAACGCGAGGACTTACTTTTTGCGATTATCTATTGGTCAAAATAACGCACATTACAACAACACAACAGAAGATATTCGCCGTTTTCGTCTCCACCTTCAGAAGGCGGAGACGGACACGGAAGCTGGAGATTGGGGTGCGATAGCTAAAATGGATGAAGGTTCCGCTCTCTCGCGTGCCACGTGTCGTGCATGTTGCAGTGCTCCTTGCAGGTGAATTCTACGGCACCCACACAAGGGTGAAATCTAGATTTTGTCTGGCTGGGCAGCTGACTGTAGTAATCATAGTGGTTGAATGTTACCATAAACCACGGGTACACCGCAATCCACGGCCTCAATGCAACACGTAAAAACTGTCAGGTTTTCGGCAAAAACGGTGCAGAGATCAGATATATGCGGTGACACAACGTCTTTATCTTCATATTTTTATGGAAAAGGCTGAGCATTTCTTCAAACCCGCAAATTATGCGATGACTGGTCAGCTTTAGTTTTTACGCCGTAAAAACTCATAATTTGCCAACAAATTCTATAGGACTTACGAGTGTTGCAATGAACCCGTGGATTACGGTACATACATACCAGTACGTTGTTATAATACAGTATTACTGTGGTTTGCAGATATTTTGTCGCTCGGATTTAGGGCTTAGATCGATCTCTGAGATAAAATAATTCGAAGACATAAACATGCGACATGGTAGTAAATCGACCTCCAGGTGTAGGTAAGTCGCACCACCTCTTCCTACTAAATATAACGGGCGCATCGTTGGTTCTCAGGACACCGCGGTAACGTCGCCGGCCACTGCTACTCCGATACGGCTCTGTTGGACGTGTTTAACGGCTCGTTAGCTTCGTTTGTGAGTGCATTAGCGGCTCCTGTATCGCTGGGCTTTCCGCTTGTCTGTCGCGCGAGCAGCTCCCCGCCATGTAAGACCGCATGTCGATACTACGCTACCATTTTACTTTAGGAAAAGCGTTTCGTATGAACTGCTGTAGCTCCTCTAAATAAAATGTAGGGTGGGCTTTCACGTACTTTCGAACACGGGTTACCACGTCGTTCGGCCAACGCGACGAGCGATTAGTTCGACCTCCTTCATCAACCACACCATCGGTCAAAAACAACTTGTACCAACGTTGCAGTGTTCGCACGTTAGGCCAAAATATATCGCTAACATACTGCATACATATTCCATACACATGCATAAGAAAAACGGCTCGCCAACGGTAGTCGAGAGAGTACATGCTGCACTTGTGCAAGGTGAAGGTTTTCGGAAACTGCGGTGCTTCGACAGATCAGCAGCGCGATCTGCCGACCACTCGTCAAGTGGCCAGATGTAAGTGTCCAATTGCATATTTTATATATATAAAACGCGGCATTATAATCCGAACACAGACATCGCGATTTAAATTAAATCGGCCCGAATTTCGTTTTTGGATCGGCAATTCGACCACAGATAGCGTAAATCGAGATCGATATCGAGGGATGGTGAAAACTTGTCGCGTAACCCTAACCTGACCGCATTCGTCAGGTCGGTGCTCCCTGAGCCACGCCGTCATTCCTGGAGACCAGACTCTAACGACGCTCCCCCTGTTGCACAGCATCCGTTCGCGCAGTCGAAGCAGCGTCTAGCTCCAGTGCAGAACCCACGACGACCGTTGTTAGCAGCGCCAGCTCGAGGCGCAAGCGCCTTCAGAGCGAGTACGGCATTGACGCAACCACGACCAAAGTGTTTGCAACTTGCCTTAAAAGCGCTCCGGATGTTTTTGCAAATCACGAATAGTATGGCTCTTTCTTTGAAATCGCCAAAACAAAAACGTACAGTAGCCTTAAATTAAAAATTGCATGAATCTGTCATTTGCGCCTTAGTTTGTATTAATAAAACTTGACCGGGAATGGTGTACTGCTACATGTATGGGCTGAATTGCACACGTCCAGGTGTGCCTGGACCAGCATACATCAGACTTGGTGCACCGAGGACTAGCTGTACGTCACAACAACACGAAAATGATACAA
This sequence comes from Phytophthora cinnamomi, assembly GCF_018691715.1. Lineage (NCBI taxonomy): Eukaryota > Oomycota > Peronosporomycetes > Peronosporales > Peronosporaceae > Phytophthora > Phytophthora cinnamomi. Next base: position 3,265,277 of record NW_027150954.1, read on the forward strand.
AACGTAGATGTGCTTATCGAATACGGAGCACGTAGACACTGGGCACGTAGACAGTGTTGGTTCCTATTTTTTTATACGCATACACTTTACAGTACCAGCATAGACCAGATGCTTGATGTCGTGCCATGATATCGGAACCGTACGATTGAATGCAGGGATGAATCAAATAGAGTCTACTGTTAAGCTCTGCTACAGCCCGGAACTTATCGTAAAAATCATCGTCCAGGTTGAATGCACCTACCATCTTATCTAGACTTCCATCACTGAGCAATTCGTCATTCGTCGGGCAGCCTCTCGCTCTACCCCGTGAACGCGGACGGCTCGCTGGCCCCTGTGTGCGACCACCACCGCTACGAAGGCGCGAGCCTGGTGATCCCGGACCGCTAGGGTGCACGATGGTCCTTCCCGCGCGAACTTTGATTGTATATAATAATATTTATGTATATTATACGTATCACACCGGTATGTCACAACATAGAAAAGATGATAACATATGTAATTCATAAAGCGAGGGAACGTATACCGTTCAGTACTGTGTAACATATGGACGATCCACAACCCACATCTCAGTACTGTACTGGTTGTACTTATTTTAATAGAAATAAAATTTGACGACCATTTTGTTCCCCACGTGGTTGTGGTCATAACTCACAGTATATGGTTTCATGTTTCAGTCAATATACCTGCAGTTCTATTCGGTAAAATCAAAGGAAAGTCGGTTAGTGAAGAGTACTTTCCTGTATCCCTCGTTACTTTCTATTTTCTAATTCAGTACCTCCCAAACGGTTTGTCAAGACTATTCCGTTGTGTCCTCTCGGTCCCCACTTTTGTGCGGTCATCACAATCCCAGATGTCATTTCCGGTCCACGAACTCACTCACGGGCGATTCATTATACCTAGATTATACATGTAAAGTAATAGGTACGTGGTCACGTACGGGTTGGTGCAGCTCTCTCCCGGACCTCGTTTCATTCCAGCAAACTGCGCTCATTTCGCAATTTGGTGTGAGAGTACACATGACCCAAGTCCTCTGGGTCTCGGTTCTGGTTGCTGCTGCTGTCCTCGCCAACGCCGATGCATACTTCGTCGCAGACTCGAAGCTCTTGCTCCGTTCCGACCCGTCCGACATCTATTCCAAACGATTTCTGAGGTTCGACGATGAAGAGCGAGCAGGGGAGTCCACCATCATCGCCGAGAAGGCGAAAGCTCTGTTGGGGCCTTCCGTCTCGGCTGGAAAACTCTCGAAATGGCTCACAAACGGGAAGCCTGTCGAAGAGGTCTTCGTGCGGATAGGCTTGGGCACGAAGGTGTTGGACAACCCGCAAAAGGCGATGTCTCTGATGGCGAGCCTTACCACGAAGTACGGCGACGAAGCGTTGATCCAAATAATCGAAGCGGCTAAGAAGGTCTCCCAGACGAAGGACGTGGCCACGAAGGTCGAGATGCAGCAGTTCCAGTACTGGGCCACGATTGGGAAACATCCCGACGACGTCTTCAACCTGTACGCGCTCAACAAGGCCGGAGACGACCTCCTCTCCAATCCACAGCTAGCCACGTGGTCCGCCTACCTCAAAGTCTTCAACGACAAGAACTCTAAGGAACAGACGACTTTGATCGCAGCTATGACCAAGAGCTACGGCGACGAAGGCGTGGTCAAGATCCTCGCAGCCGCGAAGAATGTCGCTGAGACGACCGAAACCGCCAAGATGCTCGAGTCCAAGCAGTTGCAGCGCTGGCTCCGGACGGACCCCGACGACGTCTTCAAACTACTGCGTCTCGACCAGGCGGGAGAGGAGATGTTCAACAGCGCGTCGTTGAACGCGTGGGGGAAGTACGTGAGGGCCTACAACGCGAATAATCCGGAGAAGAAGACGAGCTTGATCGCCACAATGACCACGCACTACGGCGACGAAGGCGTCATTCGCCTGCTGGAGGCGGCCAAGAAGGTGCCGACCTCGGAAGCGATCGCCACGAGACTGCAGCGTGAGCAGCTCCAGTACTGGCTGAGCATACGCAAAGAGCCAGACGATGTGTTCAATTTGTTCCAGCTTAACAAGGCGAAGGACAAGCTCTTGGAAAGCCCTCAGTTCAGCGCTTGGGCCAAGTACTCGGACGACTTCTTCAAGTACGGTGACATGGATAGCGCTGCCTTCCAGTCGATGCGCAATTACTACAGCGACGAAAGGTTGGCCAAGATGATCCTTGCCGCAGAGAAGAATCCAAGTATGAAGAAGATCGCACACTGGACAGAAGAAAGCTTGTTTAGGGGCTGGAGGGCAAAGCTTTCGCCAGGCAATGTTTTCATGGGCCTGAGGCTCGAACAAACGGGGGACAAAGTGCTCGAGTCTCCGCTGTTCGCCTACTTTCAGAAGTACATGGTTCGTATAAGTGAAGGGATGCGCGATAAGGATAGTGCGATGATCTTGGCGATGACAACTGGCTTCGGCGACGAGGCTCTGGCATCGGTTCTCATCGCGGCGGAGAAGGTCCCGAGCACAGAAAAACTCGCTACCAAGTTGCAGGCCGACCAGATCCAGTTCTGGCTTGCCCAGAAAGAGACGCCTGAGCATCTCTTCAAAAAAGTTTTGTATCTGGACGACTCAGTCGACGACATCCTCACTAACCCGTTGCTTAACACTTGGGCCACTTATTTGGAAGCATTCAATGCAAAAAGGCCCCTCAAGGAAAGAGAGTCGATGATTGACCTCTTTAGAGCTACCTTTAGCGATCAGGATTTGACCACAATGCTCATCGCAGCAAAGGAAGTCGCGAGTACGAAGAAGGTGGCCACGGACTTGGAGACGGCGCTGCTCAACCAGTGGGTTCTAGACAAAGCGTCCCCGGCAGCCGTCTCCAAGTTTCTAACCGCAGGAGGAGTGGCGGATAGCACGAAGGCAAAGCTTCTCGAAACATACTCGGCCAAATTCAAGGAGACCTATGGTTAACTGAGGAGTGTCCATCCCATAGATAGCAAGGTGACCCTCTTACAGATAATACTACTACGCAGTGCTTGCACTTGGATAACGGTAGTTTTCACGAATGTTCCACATCGGGAAGGACGACATCGCTACCCAGGCAGCCAGCCACCCGCGCCGCTTCCCGACAGAACCGATCGGCTTAGCTCCTGCGACGACATCGATTTTTTCACGCCATCATGCTTTGCCTAAAACATTACATGTACAGTCAAACCTGTTTATATGAGGCCCCGTTGGTGGCCATCTACAACAATGACTCATATAAAATTGACTCAGTTAAAAACAATTTTGTGGTGCACGTAAAGAAATCGCGCATAATTCGCTGCCGCACCGTAGTCTCCTGAACCAAAGCGGTCACGGTCTGTAAAGCTCTTCGTTCTCTATCAGTCTGCTCTCCGCATTGAAGCAGAAATGCAGACAGCTCCTTGCAATGTCTCAGAGCGATGGCAGGTTGAACTGTGGGTTCCTGGTCCTCCTCCTCCTCCTGCTCGTCCTGCGAAACTGCATCACTTCCTGCTGCTTCGTCCACTATCACATCTGGGGTTGTTCATGCCAGGATTCTGCGTGAGCTTTAGGTGCACTTGGAGCTTTTGTTCTAGCGTCAGACAGGTGCGAGGAGACATTGCGAGGGAAGGGGGCTTGCGTTGGGCGTTGAGCAGTGGGGGCTTTGAAGAGTGTGTGGTCGTGAACAGTGTGAATCAAATAAACAGGTTAGACCTAATTTGGTCCTCCAAAATGTGACTCAGATACCTTGTATACATATAAACAGCGGTTATACAAAACTAAGTAAAATATTTGGTAGCAACAAAGCTTGCATCAAATATATGGCAAGGCTCAAATAGGGAGGATCATATAAACAGGTTTGACTGTACTAAACACGCAAGCTGCATGTACACCACGGTACAGGATGAACATGACCCGAGATTTCCAGGCAGGTTGGTCGTGCAGGTTTAAGACAAAAACACGAATTTATTTACGGTGTACGAAGCTGCTTCGCAGCATATCTCTTACTTAACTAATTATCAAACATGTGTAGAACAAGTTTGGTGTAAGCAGTGTTAGTATCCTGAGATTGTAATATCACTGATTGCAGGACGGCCCGATTCCAACCAGTGCTGGCGCGCATTCAACGACCACGCGCTCTGCAGGACGGATTCGCACGTCTTAAGCCGGTCGCTATAGCACGGTTCTGCCAACGTTGTCGTCGTTAGGCGTTAAACGATTGGCGACGACCTCGGCGTCCGAAGTTCCAGAACTCCCGGATCGTCTGGGCCATCTTCCCAATGCAGGGCCCTGCAAAAGGGGATTTCGGCTAATTGTTGTCGGTTAAAGATCACGCGCGGGCTGCATCTGGGATACAATGTGTGATCTACCTTCGATCCAGTCTAGACCGCACACAATAGAAGCATGTTTGCTAAACCTCCACTCTGATTCAAAGTCAACGAATTCCTCTGGCCCATTACTCCACCTGGCATCCAGGAGTTAAGCACGGTGTCGCCGTTTTAGTCCAGGAACCAAACATGCGCCGAAGTTACCTTATGTTGCTTCTCGCCATTGTACATGTACTTGCAACATGTGGTGAGGTGTCGGCCAGCTGTGAATCAGAGCCTCTGATCAGTCGAAGCCTGTCCGTTCTGATGATACTGGGGCAAAATCCGACAACACCGGCAGGGTATTACGGAGCCACGAGCAAATTAGAGATGGCATTGGTGACGAAGAGAGAGTCCTTACCAGCACGCTTAAAAAACGGATTGACTTGGATTCAAGCGGATACTTGAAGAGGGACGTCAAGAAATCCATCAAGAATAAGGAGTTTAAACTTGATTTCTACAAGAAGTGGGACAATCTCAACGTCAAATTATTAATAAACCCCTACACTTCCTCATGCACGTAGCGCACCGGGTAACCTCCAGTTGGGGTCATATATGGTACAGATCAGTTATAGGATCAGACAAACTTACTCTAGCATGATCAGGCAGTGATCAGGCAGCTCATCCAGGTAAACAAACGTGTATTAATTTCCTCGATTAGGTATACCTGCTTGCTATAGCACTTCCTCATTCAGCCCGCCAGGTTCCTCATCGGGCTCCGAAGTGCTGTCAGTTTGGCAGCTCGACTGCTGCAGGCTCCTCATCCTCAGAGTCATCAGCAATGTCATTTGGTATCTTTACCGGCACAGGTAGTTCGATTCGTTCGCGTGGTAGGCGGCGGGCGCACCCACGAGGGACGTCAGCTAGACGCTGTACATACTGTGCAGATAGCGTCTTAATGACACCCACAAAGCTCGCCATACTAGGGCGAGGCTTAGGAAAGTGACTATTGAGCTCCCTGTTAAACCTCTCAAGAGGATTATTCGTCCGCGCAATGAGCTCGTTGTTTAGGACGGCAACATTCCAGACACTCACGTCGTAATACTCCAGCCACGTTCGCTGAAAATACCCCCACAACCCTCGCCACTTAGCTTTCGAATAGGATATCCCAGCCTCACCGCACCGCTGGCTGATATGACGCTTCACCCACTTGATAGCTTGCTCTATCAAACTATGCTCAACGACAGTCAGCATGTCGACGACGCCACGTGTCATAGCGATGCAGCACTCCTCCTCAGGAATCAGAAACCTCTTCATAGCGCTTCTGAGCGCCTGCTTAATGTGAAATAGACACTCCAGCACAATTGCATTGGGAAATTGCGTCTGAATGGCTTCGATTAAAGCGCTTTCAAAGTCGCACACGACTTCGGCAGGCTCTAGTTGCTGATGTGTACCTTGCACTACAAAATGCACCATGTCCCAAAACGAATCGCCACTACTAGAAGTACTCAAAACGTAGTAAACAGGTACAAAACGTCCTGAAGCTCGGTCGTGTACCATGAAAACTACGCACTATTTGCACCCTGACGGTACACAGCGAAATGTACCGTCAACTAAATCGTAGTTCCATTGTAGCGTAGGAGGTTGATAAGGGAAGGGTGCGCCCAGTCGATCAGTCGTGTAGGTTTGCTGAGATTCTCGCTGTTCACATAATGAAAATGAAAGAACGAGACAGCTGCGTTCAACGCCAATGAAAGTGGTGGAATTTCAATCGCTCCATGTGCATCTCCACTGGAGTGCCTGCTTCTTGCTAGATAAACACGCCGAAGCACTTGGGTCTCAGATAACCCACGCACCACATGCTCATTATTCGCACCGTAAAATCCGTTGCGGAGGTCTTCCCAAATACGTCGCGCAAGAAGCGCAACCTGAGCGATTACTAGCATATCCTTCATTAGACCGGTGCCATCCACAACGCTACTACCAGCAGCATCAACCTAGAGACAAGTGTGAAGGCGTCCTGCCGTGTAGCGATGAAGAAAGCCATCGTGCCACGGCAGCCTTGGCGCCAATGAGAACTGTAACGGGGTTACACGTACAAGTGGCTACAAGCCACTTGTGAATTTAACAGATAGGATATCTGTTAAAAGTTTAGATACTTCCTCACCTTGGTGTAAGTCACACCAATGGATACATTGAAGTGGGCCACCACAATGAGTGGTCCACACATACCCAAAGATCCTATTGGTAGAAAGCAGCATCTTTCTACCAATTAGAGACGTGCATATTAGCGGGGCTCTGACAGCCAGCCGCTGCCAATCCCTTTCATAGATGATAAACAGTTTTAGCAGATTTAGGAGGAAGATCAATTTACAAACAATACAGTTCTCATTTTACCTATTCTAAGTCACTTGGAGTCTTATCTGATTTAAATTATATTTGTGTATTCAAATATAATTAACCTAAGTAATTACTAAGTACTTACGCTTCCTCATACACGTTGCGCAACGTGTAAGCAAAAGTAGTGAGCCAAAGTAGGCCCACTACACCTGGTAACACTTTGTAGTCCGTCCAACGACCGACTACGTGACGTTCGTACGAGGTGTACGAACGCGGATCCGAGAACCCCATGAGCACGGAGGTGCCCATGGAGAGCTCCAATACGCTTGCAACGCATGTTGTACGCGCGGACTGCCCCCACCTGTCTGACCCAGAGTGGGAAGCCCTCCAACGACCGTCAACAGTCATTGGGGAGGCGGTGATAGCTACGATACTGCGTACGCTATCGCCGACAGAGCAACATGGTGTTGCTCTGGGGTTCATCATGAAGGAGCAGCGTGATACTGCTTCCTCAGTGACGGCGTCGTCAGCGACGACACCGCGTGCTCAACCATTAAAGTTGAGCGTAAGCAATTACGTGGGAAGAGAGGGCAAACCTCTCCTCCGGTGGCATGTTGAACTCGACATAGCCATAGCGGCTCGACGCATCGTCGACCCGCTGTCGAAGGTCGCATTCGCCACGTCCTGCCTTGGCGGACGTGCAAGGAGTTGGGCGTATGGGCGCCGACTCTCTCATCCTACGTGCTTCAGCACGTACGAAGTATTCAAAGAGGAGCACGGGCAAGCGTTTGAGACCCCGCAAAACGAGTTCCGGTCGAGGGCGGAGTTCCTCGACCTACGGCAGGGTAAGCATGACGTCCATGCTTACGCGCAGCGTGCACGGTACTTGGTCTCGAACATCGTGACCAACCCGATAGACGAGGCGACTAAGGTCGTCACGTTCATGAAGGGACTTAGAGATGGGCCCGTGAAGACCTATCTCTTCCGAGAGTACCCGAGTACTCTCGAAGCTCCGATTACTCTCGCAATGCAAGAAGCGTTTAGCCTGCGGCAGGTTAAACCCCATGCGAACGTACCGAGGCCACAACCGCGCCCAGTAGTGAGGACGGGAGGTCCGGAACCAATGGACCTCTCGAACGCAACAACTGCTGGTTACCACCAGGAGGGAGGTAACGTGCGATGCTTCCGTTGCGGAAGGATCGGTCACTTTCACGGGAGTGCACAGCTCCCATGCCCCTGGAAATGGCCGTCGTGGCGATGCTAGGCATCGCCGCGGACCAACAAAAAACGCGAACATCCAGTAGGCGCGGGGCGCCCTACTGGTAATGCAGTCGCGCGTGCCGATATCGGGCACGCGACACTGAGGACTGCAGCCCCCAGTGAGACTAGCTCTCGCTGCAAGAAGCAAGATGACAGGCCAAACCTAGTCATCTTGAAGGTAACGTCGAAGAGAGCGAGCGACTCTCTTCGAGCTTTGGCAGATTCAGGCGCGTCGAACAACTTTGTTCGACTACGAAGCCTGCCGAGACTTGACTTCGAGGAGGTAAATGCACCTCGAAGTCTTCTGGAGGTACGACTGGCAACAGGTACCATCGTGAAGACCGAGAAGCGCGTCGTGAACGTGCGCTTCTCGTACAAACAACGAGTGTTTGTCGAACACTTTATCTTCCTGGACCTGGACGATAAGTTCGACGTGGTAATGGGCATACCGTGACTTGCCCAGCATGATCCGGTAATAGACTGGAAGAAGCGCACGCTCATGCGCTTCGGTCGCAACAGCGGAATAGAGAGCGATGGGCCTGTTACCGCAGCACACGCACCAGTAGGTGCGCGCGGCTCACCAGTCGAGACAGCGCTTAATGCTGTCCCGGAGCGCCCAGGGAGTGCGCGAGGGTCTTACACTCTTACAGTCTAATAGTCGGTTTGACTTGATTTTACTATAGTCACGATTTGGGATCGCACAGAAGCGCTCTAATAATCGATTTTTCTTATAACCGTCGCCACTGTAGCCGGTGGTCTCTGTAACTAATATTAACCAACCACATTTCATTCAATCAGAGCCGCCTTCGCTTCGCGCGGCAACCAAGCGTTGTTTTGGCCAATCATAAGTCCGGGTTAGCGTGACAGGAATGCGTTACGAACATCCTTGCTCGTTTTAGTGGTCTAGGATTTGTGAAAGACGCTGAAAAAGACCTGCTACCAAAAGCACTCGCGTTTCTGTACTTTATCGGGTGGGTCGCATAATAGAAGCTGTTTGTGTAAGGTCGACACAAATAAGGACCACCCCCTTCCCGACTCAAAACCGAATGTATTAACCGAAGCCTGTACAATACAAGGCGATATGAGATGTTTTCGGTGGTTACCACGTATCCGTGCCGGGCATATGGCAGGTCAGATCTCGCTTATCTTGATTAAAGTATGCAGGCAATACTGGTCCACACAGAGAACACCGGATACAGTGGCGCTGGTTATAAGAGAAAATCGACTATTAGAGAGCTTCTGTGAGATCCCAAATCGTGACTGTAGTAAAATCAAGTCGAACCGGATATTAGGCTGAAAGAGGGTAAGAGAGCTCCCCCGCCAAACCAAAACTACACAATGTACGGGGACTGGGGGATACGTGGGTCATTTTTAAACACGATCAGGAGTACAACAATGGTTGCGCCAGCACCTCACTATCTACGAAAAGAACAAACTCCGTCGCGTGGAACGCTGTTTCGGAGGCGACACGTAGACAACTAGGATTGCGTCAGCAAGCATAAGCGCTAGGCTGGAGCGCGACAGTGAACCAACTAGAAAACCGGAGCTTGGAGATCTAGAACTGCTCATATCTAGATTAAATTTATTGGGTCCGTTGAGCGCGCCGAGCTACGCTGCTGTTGGAGATGTTGTTGGACACAATTGAGCAGTCTTCAAGTGACAGCGAACGCGCGGTGACGCACTACAAGTGGCGCAAAAGCTCCAGATCTACATGTTTGCCCACGGATTGCGGGACAGCGTACAGAACGTTGTCGACACCACCAGGAGAATGACAATCACCTCTAAGTGCCCGACTCTTACTTCCTTGTGGAATAGTAGTTTGTGTGTTAAATGATAGGTTGTTTCTATGGGAAATAGTAGTTTGTATGCTGAATGATAGGTTTTCTAATTTGATTTAAATTATACTGTGGATTCAAGTATAATTAATTCAAATTATTGGGGATCGAGATCTTGTACGGACTCTTCATCTTGCGGGAGAAGGATTCACATTCACTGTCCATCTGTGGTTCTCCTTTCGGAGGTGGAGGTCCATTTTGGGATCATCGTTCGGAGCCATCGTCCCGTTTAGGGACTCCAGCGCGCGCAGCAGTCTTGTGTGCTATCTCGACTTTCTAGAGGAGGGGGGGGGGGGGGGGTCTGCACGTAGGTGTTGTGTTGGCTGGTCATAATCGGTTGCTAGTCATCGTCCATGTGGCTCTAGTGCCGGGTGAATACTGGCTGCATGGTTGTCTTGGTCGTACTTGGTGGCGTCTGTAGCGTAGTTGGGGCAGGATGCCCCTGAGGCGAGGCCGATGAAACCTTGATCGCCTAGGGGTTGTGTATAGCGTAGCTCAGGAAAATACTGGGAGTCAACAGAAGAAGAATAAAATCCAAGAGTGCCGCAAAGCAAACCCCTGATCACTCATCCCTTGTTTGGCGTGAGTACCTTGCGTAATCCCTGTCGGCTCGTTTATCTTCGACGGAACGGCACTTCACCGGAGTTGTAGCTTTTGAAGAAGCGCTGAGGTGCACGTCTATTCCAGAACGCGTCCTCGATGCTGAAGCCAACCCAGAATTTCAGATCACCCGAACCCAGAATATCACGAATTCAGGATCCAGGTTTTCACTTCGACTCTGGGTGAAACTTGGAACTCAGAAGGCACCTTACCCAAGTGCTCTCTTAGTCCGATAACCAACAAATACAGAGTATACAACACTACAACTAGCCGTCACTTATTCTTTTGGACCCTCGGACGGTGGGTCACTCACACACGAGGCTCACTCGAGTCTGAAATCCAGGCGCCTAGCTCGCCTGAATACTCGCCAACACGCGCACCATGTAGTGGGCCTACTTTGGCTCACTACTTTTGCTTACACGTTGCGCTACGTGTATGAGGAAACGTAGAAGTTTATTAATAATTTGAATTAATTATACTTGAGTCCACAAGTATAATATAAATCAGATAAAAAACCCAAGTAGCTAGTTTAAGATAAAATGAGAACTGTATTGTTTGTAAATTGATCTTCCTCCTAAATCTGCTCAAACTGGTTATCATCTATGAAGGGGTTGTGGCGGCTGGCTGTCAGAACCCCGCTAATACACGTCTCTAATTGGTAGAAAGATGCTGCTTTCTGCCAATAGGATCTTTAGATATTGGACCACTCATTGTGGTGGCCCACTTCAATGTATCCATTGGTGTGACTTACACCAAGGTGAGGAAGTATCTAAAACCTTTAACAGATATTTATCTGTTAAGCCATGGTGACAATGTCATGCACAAGTGACTGTTGTCACTTGTGTAACAACCGTTACACCATCCCCGTTAAGCTTAGCGTGTCGGTCTCGACACGTCAATTAATATTGACTGCTTGTCAATTGATTGTGTTGGGAGATCCGTGCTCATCCGCAATGAGCACGACCAAGCTGAAGACTGCCATTGCATCAGAGGGTAAGCTCTCAGTTGCTGAGTACCATGCGCGGTAGCGCGAGGTGCGCCGCTACCATGGGAACAGACAACACAGTGTCCGTGCGCGATTCTTCGATGTCGACCGCGCCTGTGCGTCGACATCTCTAAGCGAATTTCTGTTGCTTACCGTGATCGGGTAAGCAAGCGCCAAAGCACTTCGAGTCCTTCTCGAAGTGAGGCAAGTATTAGCAACTCCACGCTGTTGCGGTGGAGGCTGGTGTCCGTGCGCCGTGCGCACTGTCCGTCCAGGTGGCGGTGCATATTAGCAACCACGCGACCACAACAGGTATACTATATGTATACCTGAGCTTCAATGATCTCCGTGCTAATTATCTAGCACGCGAGTCGTCAGGCGTTGTAGATTACTACAGCGCACTACCTTCTTGCTGGTAGTGCGTGTTGGGTTCGTACTCCTTCACCATGTCCGGAACGTCTTCCGCCAGGACGTTCCGTGGTTCCCATGTCGTGTTGGGGAGAAACCTCTCCAACGAATGCGAAAACAATCCGGACCTCGGATTGTTTTCGACAACAATTCGCTGGACGATCCAGCGAATTTCTCCACGTGCGTCTCGCAGCGGTGGCGGAGTGGTGGAAACACGCCCGATGGTCAACGCCGTGTTGACCTTCATCTCGTATTGCTCCACGACCAAGTGACGGTCGTGGAGTACTTTCAAACGCGGCGGTTGCCGCTCTGTCCCTTGTCCCGGCTCTGGCGGTCTCCCGAACCGCGAACGTGCCGGTCGGGCTGTAGGCCCGACTGTCTTTCTCCAGCGCGACTATGCGCTGGAGAGGAGGAGTTTCCTGTCGACTCTGTCTCTTCGGGTCAGACGAGCCACAGCTCGTGCTCGAGGTATGGCTAACCGCCCGACATAAAATGTCGGGTGGAGCCGCACGCCAGACGGTATGTCTAGCGTATATGCGATATGGCGTGCCATCACCGTGAACGGCCGATGAAGCGCGGAGCAAGCTTTCTTGCTCGAAATCCAGAAACTGCATGTTTAGGCAGGTTTGAGTGATAACAAAACCAATGAATCCACGTTGAATTCATTTGTGTTGCCTGCCAAAATTATCGGCGTTCGGCTTCTGTTTATCCACAGAAGCTGCAATCGTAATCATGGACAAACCGAATTACGGCTTGTCTTTTATTGATAAAAGG